>NC_057801.1:802467324-802469145 GCF_018294505.1 Triticum aestivum | reverse complement strand
GCCAATGAATAAAAACTAAGGAAGCAGTGAAGATTTTGAAAATTTGAAGAATTTGAAAAACTGAAGAATTTCAAAACTGAGGAAAAATTCAAATTGAAGATTTTCAACTTTTTGTGGTGGCGTGACCCACCGTATAAGAATGATGATTTCAGACACCGCGTACAATTGTCGTAGGGTTCTGAGAATCAAATTCTTAATTAATTTCTTCAAACTTAGAGTGTTATTCTTCATTGATTGAAGAAAAACGTTTCTTCATGTGTTGAACATCTAAGTCATCAATTTTGCATAAGTGTTAGGATGTGTGTCCTTTTCAAAGAACATTCGAAGATTCTAAGATGTTTAGCTCACACCGCAACTTGCTAAATCTCTTCTCATCCAAGGGCTTAGTGAAGATATCAGCTAGCTGTTCTTCAGTCTTCACGTGCTCGATGGAGATGTCACCCTTCAACACATGATCACAAAGAAAATGATGACGAATCTGAATGTGCTTTGTCTTCGAGTGCTGAACTGGGTTATGAGCAATCTTGATGGCACTCTCATTGTCGCAGAGGAGAGACACATTCTTCACATTGATGCCATAGTCCTTGAGTGTTTGCTTCATCCAAAGCAGTTGAGCATGGCAAGAGCCAGCAGCAATGTATTCAGCTTCCGCAGTGGACAGTGATACGCAGTTCTGTTTCTTCGAGGACCAACAGACCAAAGATCGTCCGAGGAAATGACAAGTGCCAGAAGTTGACTTGCAGTCCACACGATCACCAGCATAGTCAGAGTCAGAATATCCAATGAGATCAAAAGCAGAGCCCTTGGGGTACCATAATCCTAGTGTTGGTGTGTGAGCTAGATATCGAAGAATATGCTTCACAACCTTATGGTGTGATTCCTTCGGTGCAGCTTGAAATCGGGCACACATGCAAACACTAAGCATTATATCTGGCCTAGATGCACATAAGTACAATAAAGAACCAATCATGGAGCGGTATTTTCACGACCGGTTTTCCAATAAAAATATTTATTGAGAAACCAATCTTTTGAGTCCAGTATGAGAGAAATCCTCCTCACTGGCAGACATATTCTTGATACAATAAGCCAGTAGCATAAAATATATTACAGGGTCGAACTACGGTTGCTCAACCAAATTATTACAAGCACGCCAATAATTATACATAATGGCGGACATGACACAGTGGTGTGGAGGCATACTACTGACTCGAGGATAGGGCAGTGGTGGAGAAACACAGCGGGGAGAGAGATACAAGACTCCACGTCTGTCGTCTCATCGAGCATCGAGGTGAGGCTCGATGAATTTATTTGGTAGCGGAAGCGGATATAATACAGTGACCAAATCCAGGGTCGCACGAGACTGACTGGGACTCCTCTAGGTGTCGGACTCGCTATCAAACTCTTCATCCATGAGATCGCCTTCGTCAGCATCTGGCCAAATCAACAAGCCAGTGAGTACTTTGAAAGTACTCGCAAGACAGTTCGGACGTAAGATATAACAAATGCATGCATGGATGCGTCATGAATAATTCACCAATGTACATTCAAAAATTAGCATAACAAGGTAAGTAAAAGGGAAACGGCGTTAGTCCGCCTGAAATCCCAACAAGACATAAATGACTACCGATCGGGTGTGTGAAGCGACGCCTCGAAAGGTGAATAAATAAATATAAGGAAATGATGCCACAGTCGGGCGTATTAGCGACACCACATAAAGGGCTTTAAAAGAAATACCACAGTCGGACGTCGGGGCGACATCACAGAAAGGGCTTTAAAAGAAATGCCACAGTTGGACGTCGGGGCGACATCACAGAAAGGGCT
>NC_057801.1:802420495-802467209 GCF_018294505.1 Triticum aestivum | reverse complement strand
AAAAAATGCCACAGTCGGACGTCGGGGCGACATCACAGAAAGGGCTTTAAAAGAAATGCCACAGTCGGACGTCGGGGCGACATCACAGAAAGGGCTTTAATTCGCAAGGAAATAATACTCATAATAAATGTTCAATTCATGAGAATAAATGGGTTAGTCCATCCACAGGAATAATCATTTAACCGGACTTAGCACTCATGCGATTCACCGGAGTCTCTGTCATCAGAACTGACATTTGATCAGGATAAGATAATATCGATCTAGGACATGGAATAGATGATTTGGGGAAATATATGACTCTGCAGAGTTTGTACAAAATTTTTCCCACAGCCAACGGATTTCCGTAGTCACGAAGGACTAGTTCCGTTTACGGAATTTCGGAAGAAAACACAGCTAACCAGTACACACCCATCCTACCTCTCGACGCTAGGAATCACCCTAGACATCGTCCAAGAAAAACTTTTGAGACGGGGAGATCACAATCTCGAATAGCATGGGATCAAATTTATATACGCGCGCTCTAAGGGGTGCCCCCCTCTCGGTCCCAACCGGAAACACCCATGCCCCCTGACCGGATGACTGGCTTTAATCCAGGGCCATGGAACCATCATCACGGCCTCTCCTTTTGGTGTGTACCAGAAAAGCGGTTTGCAACTTACTAAACCATATTCCTCGCGGAAAACATGTGGTAGTACAGGGAAGGAAATGAGAGGAACTGGACCGATACGGTTTGACACTGAAGTCACATAGTCTGGCATAAGACTGGCATGCTACGACACTGCCATCTTACCCATCCTCATGCCAACACATGGCCATTCATACTCACATCCATCCACTTATGGATCATCGAGCTCACTTACCTCAACATTGCATAAAATAACGTTCATCGATATGCTTCTCAACATGCCATGAAACTAACTAAATGCAAAACATGCCAAGACACTCATCATATCAAAATTTCAAACATGCTTGCCTGGTTCAGAGTAGTCGGAGCCTAGCTCAGTGAAGTTCGCGGCTTCGTCACCTCCTTCGGTATCTACGGTATAAAGAAAATATATGCACTATCGTAAATACCAAGGGGTGCACAAAAAGTATTCCAAATATTTTTCAAATAAATCTGATAAAAACTAGACAAAATTTTAAAGAGAACAGAAAAAGAATCAATCAAAAATACTTTTCTTTTTAAAAGTTATAAGGGTTTTTGTCCAGGGACTCATCTGTAATGAAACAGAAGATTTCTAGGGGCTAGCTTATAAAAACAGAAAACGCTTCGGCAGAAACTACGCCAGCCCAAAGGGAAAGCGCATTTGGCAGAAGGCGTTTTCAGAAAACGCTTCGTTTAGAAAGGACAGAGAGGCTGACAGCGGGTCCCGCCTGTCAGGTTTGAACTTTCAAAAAGGGGGAAACGAAGCTCGTCGGCGCCCGAGAGCCGCGGTGGTCGCCGGCGGCGATCCACGGCGAGGCAGGGGGATCGGAGGGTACCTCCGTGTTCAGGGCGCCATTCCGCGTCGGTTGGTGGTGGTGGTGGTCGCCGGCGAGTACCACGTCGACGGCGAGCTTTGCTCCGGCGGACGGCGGCTCGGGTGGTCGAGGGACTCGTCGGAGAGGGCTGCAGAGATCAAATTGAGGAGGTGGTTAGGCTCCTGGTAGCTAGAGGGAGTAATTGACGGGGTTAGAGCGCCGGAGATGGCCTCACCGGAGCGAATCGTGGTGGAGGCCGAGGCGGATCGGGGCGGCCGGAGTTGGGGGAGGAGACCTCCTCGAGGTCCTCCTAGTGGCCTGGCGGGGCGTTGGTGAGGAGTGCTGATGATTCGTGCATGATGGTGAGCTCAGGGGCCCTTTTTATAGGCGGCCCGAGGCGGTTGCCGTGAACGGGGGTCTCCGGCGAGTGATTACGGCGGTGCTGTGGTTTGGCAGTGGGATTAGGGGCTTGGGCATCGCCATTGAGGTCCACCGGTTCCATTTAGGTGCTAATCGGGCTGGGATTTGGTGCTATGGGCGAGCTCAATGGAACGGGGGTGGCGCGGCCCGTCGGCGGCAGGGAGCATGTTCCGTGCTTGCCGGGCCACGGCGACGGTGCCACGGGCGTGCGCTGGCATGGCAGGGACACGCCGAGAGCCAAGGGGTGTTGGGCGGCGCCGGGTGGCGTGGCGAGAGGGCTCGGGCCCTTGTTGGCCGCCACGGAAGGTGCAGCCACCGCAGAAGCTTCCAACGCCGGCGAGGCTCATTACTACCGACGCCAGGAATCGGCCAAGCGTGCGTGCGGGGTGCTGGCCAGGGAGAAGAGGCTGCGTGCAACGCGCCAGGGCGCACTGTGGCCGCGTGACCGAGTCTGACGAAGGAAAAAAATAACTGAATCTCTGAACTTTCTGAACTTGCAAAGGAACAGTGCAGCTCAGGTGTTCGACAGAATGTTTTTGGCCTCTGGGGATTTTTCCTTGAGCTGATTTTTGGTGGAGTGGCTACTCATTGCTCCACTAGGCTGCCTGATTTTTGGTGGAATTTTTGGAGGAGTGTAGATATGAATTTCATCAAATTTGGCAAATCTGGTCCAAACTTGCAGAGACTGAATTTTGAAAAATTTGAAAAGAGAAGGGGTGGATCAAGATGGTTCTGGGTTGTGGGTACAAAGGACTATCCAGGAGAGTTGGTTTGAGGTCAAAACTCAAATGCAAAAGGGTACTTGCTTTGAAAATCACTCAGGCTCCAAATAATTTTCAGAAATGATTTGAGGGGAAAAATAATTAGAATAAAATCCAAAACTTGCTTGGATTAGTTGGGACAGAGAACTTAGGTTGATTACAAGGAGGAGGGGAGGTTTCTGAGGGGTTTTACCACATGGGCAAAAATGCCAAGTCATGGGTGGTTTCCAAGATATGAAAATCCCAAGTTTTTCATAGAGTTTCTTTTTAAAAGAAAAAGATTAAACTCCCAAAAATAGATTTGAGAGGGAACCAACAGAGAATAAGTTTCAAAAGATCAAACACCATAGCTTGAATAAAAATAAAAACCTTGCCAAAGAAAAGGAAGTTTTTAAGAGGAAGGTTTTTCTGAAAATAAATAAAAATAAATAAATGGCCTCTTTTCAAAAACCACAAAGTTTTTGATAAAAACCAAATTAAAATTTTGGAGTGTCACAACACCTACCCCCTTAGGAAAAATCTCGTCCCCGAGATTTCTGCTGATCCTTAAATAAGTATGGATGCTCTGTCCGAAGAAAATCCTCGCTTTCCCAAGTTGCTTCACTGTCGTTGTGATTGCTCCATTGGACTTTGAAAAACTTGATGGTCTTCTGTCGGGTCCTCCTTTTAGACTCCTCTAATATTCTTACGGGACGTTCCCGATAAGTGAGGTCTGGCTGCACGTCAATGTTTTCATGGGATACTTGTTTCTCTGGGTTGCTTACGCACTTCCTTAATTGAGAGACGTGGAACACGTCATGAATGTCGGACAAGTCTTCGGGTAAGTCTAGCTGGTAGGCTACAGTGCCTCTTCGTGCCACTATGCAGAATGGTCCAATGAATCTTGGTGCTAACTTTCCTTTAATCTTAAACCGTTGCAGTCCTCTCATAGGTGATACTCGTAGGTACACGAATTCACCGGGTTCGAAGCTGACCCTACGATGTTTCTGATCATAATAACTCTTCTGTCGACTTTGAGCGGTCTTATGTCGGTCTCTGATTAGCTTGACCTTTTCCTCGGCTTCTCTGAGCATGTCTGGTCCGAAGATGCGGCTGTCTCCGGTCTCTGACCAATTTAACGGGGTACGACATCTTCGTCCGTATAGAGCCTCAAATGGTGCCATTTGTAGGCTGGCCTGGTAGCTATTGTTGTACGCGAACTCGGCGTATGGCAGGCTTTCTTCCCAACTGGTTCCATATGTGAGGACACATGCTCTCAGCATGTCTTCTAAAACCTGGTTTACGCGTTCTGTTTGTCCATCAGTCTGTGGGTGGTATGCGGTATTGAAGGCTAGTTGGGTTCCCAGAGCCTGTTGTAAATGCTCCCAAAATCTTGAGACGAACTGAGTGCCTCTGTCGGATATTATAGTCTTCGGGACACCGTGCAGACAAACTATGCAGGAAAGATAAATCCTGGCAAGCCTCTGAGTGGTGTGGGTCGTCTTTATTGGAATAAAGTGTGCCACTTTGGTTAACCTGTCAGTGATGACCCATATGGCATCATTCCCGTGTCGTGACCGAGGTAGTCCGACAATGAAATCCATCCCTATTTCATCCCATTTCCACTCAGGTATTTTGCTCGGTTGCAGTAGTCCGGCTGGTCTCTGATGCTCAGCTTTTATGCGTTGACATGAGTCGCAACATGCAATGAAGGTGGCTATGTCCCTCTTCATACCGTGCCACCAAAATCTTTCCTGAATATCTTTATACATTTTGGTTCCTCCAGGGTGGATCGAGTACGGGGCGGTGTGGGCTTCAGCTAAAATTTGCTGTTTAAGGTCTTCTATGTTAGGCACGCAGAGCCTTTCTCCGTACCATAATATTCCTTCATTGTCTATGACGAATTCCGAGGCCTTGCCCATACTCAACTTTCTTTTGATGCCTTCGATGCTGGTGTGACCGGGCTGAGCTTCTTTGATTTTCTCCACAAGGTTGGGTTGTATTTCCAAGTTTGATATGGTGCCTTCTGCTACCATTATCAAGTTGAGCTTGGCAAATTCTTGTTGGAATTCGGGCCTCAAGCTGTGCAGCTTGTTTTCGTCGGAGCTGGGGTTCCGACTAAGGGCATCTGCCACTACATTTGCTTTCCCTGGATGGTAATGGATACCAACATCATAATCCTTTACTAACTCCAACCAACGTCGTTGTCGTAAGTTTAGTTCTGGCTGTGTGAAAATATATTTGAGACTTTTGTGATCCGTATATATTTCACATCGATTCCCAAGTAAGAAATGCCTCCATTCCTTGAGTGCATGAATAACTGCTGCCATTTCTAAGTCATGAGTGGGATAATTTTCCTCATGCTTGCGAAGTTGCCTTGAAGCGTAGGCGACAACCTTGCCTTCCTGCATCAACACGCATCCGAGACCCTTTCTGGACGCGTCACAATATACTTCAAAATTCTTGTGTATGTCGGGTACAATTAATACCGGTGCTGTCGTTAACTTCCGCTTTAGTTCTTGGAAACTTTTCTCACAGGCTTCTGTCCATTCAAACTTCTTATCTTTTTTGAGTAACTGCGTCATAGGCTTGGCTATGGTGGAAAATCCTTCAATAAATCTGCGGTAATATCCTGCCATTCCCAAGAAACTCCGTATGTCTGTTACGCTGGCTGGTGACTTCCAGCCAAGTACGGCCTTGACTTTCTCTGGGTCCACTGCGATACCGTCTTGGGTCAGTACGTGGCCTAGAAAGCCCACTTGTCTTAGCCAAAATTCGCACTTGCTGAACTTGGCATACAATTGGTGTTTTCTGAGCTCTCCTAGCACAATCCTGAGATGTTCTGCGTGCTCTTCTGGTGTCTTGGAGTATACCAGAATATCGTCGATGAATACCACGACGAACTTGTCCATAAACTTCATAAATACTTTGTTCATGAGGTGAACAAAATATGCTGGGGCGTTAGTTAATCCAAATGGCATCACTGTGAATTCGTACAGTCCATATCTGGAGGTGAAGGCTGTTTTGGGGATATCTTCCGTTCGTACCTTCAATTGATGGTATCCTGACCTTAAGTCAATTTTTGAGAATACCTTGGCCTGAGCGAGTTGATCAAACAAATCGTTTATCCTTGGCATCGGGTATTTGTTTTTGACTGTGACCATGTTAAGTGCTCGATAGTCAATACACAATCTCAGCGTTCCATCCTTCTTTTTGGCAAATAAAATTGGTGATCCCCAAGGCGAGGAGCTGGCTCGAATGTATCCCTTCTCCAGTAATTCCTTTATTTGTTTCTTCAACTCGATCAACTCGGATGGTGCCATTCTGTATGGTTTCTTGTATATGGGGGTGGTTCCTGGTGCTAGCTCAATGCGGAATTCTATTTCTCGGTCTGGTGGCATGCCTGGTAGTTCTTCAGGGAATACATCTGGAAATTCACACACTACTGGAACCTTGTTTAGCTCAGAAACGTCCACCTTATTCAATCTCGGTTGCCGGGGTATTTTTCCTTCCTTGGCTGATACTCTAATTGTCTTCCCTTGGTGGTGTGTGAGGATCACGGTCCTATTGAAATAGTCGATAAACCCCTTGTTGGTGGTTAGCCAATCCATCCCTAGGATGACATCCAGTCCTTTATTTTCCAACACAATAAGATTTGCGTGAAACTCCAATCCTTCGAACTCAATGACCACATTCTGACAGTAATTCTGAGTAACTTGTTGAATCCCAGGGGACTTGATGGTCATGGATTTCTCCAAGGGAAGCATCGAAAAATTATTTTGCAAAGAAAAACTTTTCGAAATGAAAGAGTGAGAAGCTCCAGAATCAAACAAAACCATTGCAGGTATTGTGTTGACAGGAAACGTACCGAGTACGATATCCGGAGCATTTTGTGCCTCCTCTTTGGTTACGTGATTCAGATGACCCTTCCTGTGGTTATTGTTGGGATTGAAATTGTTTTGCTTGGGCGCGGAATTGTTGCCGCTGTTGTTCGGCTTTGGGGTTGAGTTCCTTGGCTTGGGGCACTGTTTGGCATAGTGCCCTTCTTCTCCACAAGCGTAACAAGTAACGCCGGGGCGATAGGTGAATTCTTTGTCCCTTGCATGAAAATTCTTGATTGGGCGTGAGACATTGGATGAGGATTTGTGTGTCCCACCCTTTTGAAAATCTGTCCTGCTTCGGTGATTGCGAGCATGGTTAGTCTGGTCCCTTTTTCGCTTGTGGATATCTTCCAGACTGCGTCTCTCATTTTCCAGAGTAATGGCTTTGTCCGCCAGTGTTTTAAAATCAGGAAAAGTGTGCATGACCAGTTGGCATTTAAGCACGGGCGCCAGACCGTCAAGGAATTTCTCCATCTTCTTGATTTCAGTCATACGCTCTTCATTGGCGTAGCGGGACAATAGAGTAAATTGACTGTTGTAATCTGACACTGTCATGTTCCTTTGTTTGAGGTCATCGAACTCTCTCTTCTTGATTTTCATAATACTCTTAGGAATGTGTGCACCACGGAAACCTTCCTTGAAATCATCCCAGGTTATGTCATTTTCGTTGGGATGCATGTGCAGAAAATTCTCCCACCACGATGCGGCTGCTCCTGTGAGATAGTGCGGAGCATACAATACCTTTTCGGGGTCTGAACATTGTGCAATAATTAATTTTCTCTCCATATCTCGAAGCCAGTCCTCAGCTTCAAGAGGTTTGTCAGTGTGAGAAAATGTTTGAGGACGTGTCTTCTGTAGCTCAGATAACTTGGAATGCTGCTGATACTGTCCATGGTGATTTCCCATGTTGATGACTTGGTTCATCATTTCACGATGTTGTTGCTGACTCTGTTCATAAAGGCGGCACATTTGTGAAAGTGCCGATTCACTGCCCTGTTGGCTTGACTGTCCCTGAGTGAACTCGTTGCTGGTTTGTGCATCAAAATTTTCCTCTGGTGGAATTGGCATGGAGCGAGTCCAAGGACGAGACATTTTTCACTCTGGGTATATATTTGTAAAACCCATAAGAAAAGCGGAAAGAGTCACAAAAACAAATCCAAATTTTTTTTTGCATAAATGTGGCAAATAAAACTAAATAACCCAGCTTACTTAAGAAAAACAAATCGACTTGCGCACGGAGAAGGACTGCTCATTACATATCTTACACGCGGGCGGTAATTATACAATACATCACTCAGGATATGCATACATAATCCTGACATGTTATTTAGGCTAGTGCACTTCTCCAGATCCTACATGATGCGCAAACAGGCTACTTCTCACAACCTATGTACATATCTTACAAAGCGGTACATTACATGGCAGCTAGGCGTACTCAGGCAGAGATGTTGACGACCTCCTTTGCCCTGCCGAGGGCGAGGCGTAGCGAGGTTGGGGACTCGACTTCCTCCTTGCTAATGGGCTCCATACGTGTAGTGTTGCGCAGAGTGGACGGAGCGGTTGCCAGGGGCGGAGCTATACGTACAGGAGTGGGTGCGAAGGGTGGTGCAGTGCGCGCTGGGGTGGGCGCAATGACTTGGTTGAATTCTTCGGTAGAAGGCAGGCGACGAGTAGGCGTATAAGATGCTGAGGACGAGACCAAAGTCAGTAGCGGTGCGATGGGTAGGAGCTCCCTCCTGTTGGCGGTACAGCCATGGACTGAGTCCATGCGGGTAGCTACGAAGTCGTCCACCAGGTTGTTAAAGGCTGCCTCCAGGGCCCGGAGATACTCAATGAGCATCTCAAAAGCCTCGTCTCGTTCTCCTCTGGGGCAGGAGTATGCGTAGTGACAGGTGTAAGGCACATGGCACGGAAGATAACGGTAACGACGAGTCTTCATCACGGGGAGGACATCCCTGAGACGAGCTATCGCCTCGCGGGCTGCCATCTGCATAGCATGCCTCTCCATAGGCATGGCTCTTCCAACGAACCGGAAGCGGCGTAACTCACCACGCCCTCCCTTGAACTGCACCGCGGCCTGGTGCATGGTCAGACTGTCGTTGACTCGGTGCTGGCAGAGTGTGAAGACTGGGCGCACAGATGGCCCCATCACGACCTGAACGATGAAGGAAAGAAGCTTGACGAACCCATCGGGCACGTTGGCGAAGGTCTGAGACTCGAAGCTGTTGTCGGCCATCTACAAAAGTAGGCAAAAATTCTGCATGGTCAGATCATAAATTTATGCTGACTGACAGAAAATGACTACAATTGCAAAAATATAAATTAGCTCTATCATGCTAATAACCAATTAGCGATCGCACCTAGTGGCTTCCTACTGTCAGCCTGGCTCTGGTACCAAGCTTGTCACGACCGGTTTTCCAATAAAAATATTTATTGAGAAACCAATCTTTTGAGTCCAGTATGAGAGAAATCCTCCTCACTGGTAGACAGATTCTTGATACAATAAGCCAGTAGCATAAAATATATTACAGGGTCGAACTACGGTTGCTCAACCAAATTATTACAAGCACGCCAATAATTATACATAATGGCGGACATGACACAGTGGTGTGGAGGCATACTACTGACTCGAGGATAGGGCAGTGGTGCAGAAACACAGCGGGGAGAGAGATACAAGACTCCACGTCTGTCGTCTCATCGAGCATCGAGGTGAGGCTCGATGAATTTATTTGGTAGCGGAAGCGGATATAATACAGTGACCAAATCCAGGGTCGCACGAGACTGACTGGGACTCCTCTAGGTGTCGGACTCGCTATCAAACTCTTCATCCATGAGATCACCTTCGTCAGCATCTGGCCAAATCAACAAGCCAGTGAGTACTTTGAAAGTACTCGCAAGACAGTTCGGACGTAAGATATAACAAATGCATGCATGGATGCGTCATGAATAATTCACCAATGTACATTCAAAAATTAGCATAACAAGGTAAGTAAAAGGGAAACGGCGGTAGTCCGCCTGAAATCCCAACAAGACATAAATGACTACCGATCGGGTGTGTGAAGCGACGCCTCGAAAGGTGAATAAATAAATATAAGGAAATGATGCCACAGTCGGGCGTATTAGCGACACCACATAAAGGGCTTTAAAAGAAATACCACAGTCGGACGTCGGGGCGACATCACAGAAAGGGCTTTAAAAGAAATGCCACAGTTGGACGTCGGGGCGACATCATAGAAAGGGCTTTAAAAAATGCCACAGTCGGACGTCGGGGCGACATCACAGAAAGGGCTTTAAAAGAAATGCCACAGTCGGACGTCGGGGCGACATCACAGAAAGGGCTTTAATTCGCAAGGAAATAATACTCATAATAAATGTTCAATTCATGAGAATAAATGGGTTAGTCCATCCACAGGAATAATCATTTAACCGGACTTAGCACTCATGCGATTCACCGGAGTCTCTGTCATCAGAACTGACATTTGATCAGGATAAGATAATATCGATCTAGGACATGGAATAGATGATTTGGGGAAATATATGACTCTGCAGAGTTTGTACAAAATTTTTCCCACAGCCAACGGATTTCCGTAGTCACGAAGGACTAGTTCCGTTTACGGAATTTCGGAAGAAAACACAGCTAACCAGTACACACCCATCCTACCTCTCGACGCTAGGAATCACCCTAGACATCGTCCAAGAAAAACTTTTGAGACGGGGAGATCACAATCTCGAATAGCATGGGATCAAATTTATATACGCGCGCTCTAAGGGGTGCCCCCCTCTCGGTCCCAACCGGAAACACCCATGCCCCCTGACCGGATGACTGGCTTTAATCCAGGGCCATGGAACCATCATCACGGCCTCTCCTTTTGGTGTGTACCAGAAAAGCGGTTTGCAACTTACTAAACCATATTCCTCGCGGAAAACATGTGGTAGTACAGGGAAGGAAATGAGAGGAACTGGACCGATACGGTTTGACACTGAAGTCACATAGTCTGGCATAAGACTGGCATGCTACGACACTGCCATCTTACCCATCCTCATGCCAACACATGGCCATTCATACTCACATCCATCCACTTATGGATCATCGAGCTCACTTACCTCAACATTGCATAAAATAACGTTCATCGATATGCTTCTCAACATGCCATGAAACTAACTAAATGCAAAACATGCCAAGACACTCATCATATCAAAATTTCAAACATGCTTGCCTGGTTCAGAGTAGTCGGAGCCTAGCTCAGTGAAGTTCGCGGCTTCGTCACCTCCTTCGGTATCTACGGTATAAAGAAAATATATGCACTATCGTAAATACCAAGGGGTGCACAAAAAGTATTCCAAATATTTTTCAAATAAATCTGATAAAAAACTAGACAAAATTTTAAAGAGAACAGAAAAAGAATCAATCAAAAATACTTTTCTTTTTAAAAGTTATAAGGGTTTTTGTCCAGGGACTCATCTGTAATGAAACAGAAGATTTCTAGGGGCTAGCTTATAAAAACAGAAAACGCTTCGGCAGAAACTACGCCAGCCCAAAGGGAAAGCGCATTTGGCAGAAGGCGTTTTCAGAAAACGCTTCGTTTAGAAAGGACAGAGAGGCTGACAGCGGGTCCCGCCTGTCAGGTTTGAACTTTCAAAAAGGGGGAAACGAAGCTCGTCGGCGCCCGAGAGCCGCGGTGGTCGCCGGCGGCGATCCACGGCGAGGTAGGGGGATCGGAGGGTACCTCCGTGTTCAGGGCGCCATTTCGCGTCGGTTGGTGGTGGTGGTGGTCGCCGGCGAGTACCACGTCGACGGCGAGCTTTGCTCCGGTGGACGGCGGCTCGGGTGGTCGAGGGACTTGTCGGAGAGGGCTGCAGAGATCAAATTGAGGAGGGGGTTAGGCTCCTGGTAGCTAGAGGGAGTAATTGACGGGGTTAGAGCGCCGGAGATGGCCTCACCGGAGCTAATCGTGGTTTAGGCCGAGGCGTATCGGGGCGGCCGGAGTTGGGGGAGGAGACCTCCTCGAGGTCCTCCTAGTGGCCTGGCGGGGCGTTGGTGAGGAGTGGTGATGATGCGTGCACGAGGGTGAGCTCGGGGGCCCTTTTTATAGGCGGCCCGAGGTGGTTGCCGTGAACGGGGGTCTCCGGCGAGTGATTACGGCGGTGCTGTGGTTGGGCAGTGGGATTAGGGGCTTGGGCATCGCCGTTGAGGTCCACCGGTTCCATTTAGGTGCTAATCCGGCTGGGATTTGGTGCTATGGGCGAGCTCGACGGAACGGGAGTGGTGCGGCCCGTCGGCGGCAGGGAGCACGTTCCGTGCTTGCCGGGCCACGGCGACGGTGCCACGGGCGTGCGCTGGCATGGCAGGGACACGCGGAGAGCCAGGGGGTGTTGGGCGGCGCCGGGTGGCGTGGCGAGAGGGCTCGGGCCCTTGTTGGCCGCCACGGAAGGTGCAGCCACCGCAGAAGCTTCCAACGCCGGCGAGGCTCGTTGCTACCGACGCCAGGAATCGGCCAAGCGTGCGTGCGGGGTGCTGGCCAGGGAGAAGAGGCTGCGTGCAACGCGCCAGGGCGCACTGTGGCCGCGTGACCGAGTCTGACGAAGGAAAAAAATAACTGAATCTCTGAACTTTCTGAACTGGCAAAGGAACAGTGCAGCTCAGGTGTTCGACAGAATGTTTTTGGCCTCTGGGGATTTTTCCTTGAGCTGATTTTTGGTGGAGTGGCTACTCATTGCTCCACTAGGCTGCCTGATTTTTGGTGGAATTTTTGGAGGAATGTAGATATGAATTTCATCAAATTTGGCAAATCTGGTCCAAACTTGCAGAGACTGAATTTTGAAAAATTTGAAAAGAGAAGGAGTGGATCAAGATGGTTCTGGGTTGTGGGTACAAAGGACTATCCAGGAGAGTTGGTTTGAGGTCAAAACTCAAATGCAAAAGGGTACTTGCTTTGAAAATCACTCAGGCTCCAAATAATTTTCAGAAATGATTTGAGGGGAAAAATAATTAGAATAAAATCCAAAACTTGCTTGGATTAGTTGGGACAGAGAACTTAGGTTGATTACAAGGAGGAGGTGAGGTTTTGGAGGGGTTTTACCACATGGGCAAAAATGCCAAGTCATGGGTGGTTTCCAAGATATGAAAATCCCAAGTTTTTCATAGAGTTTCTTTTTAAAAGAAAAATATTAAACTCCCAAAAATAGATTTGAGAGGGAACCAACAGAGAAGAAGTTTCAAAAGATCAAACACCATAGCTTGAATAAAAATAAAAACCTTGCCAAAGAAAAGGAAGTTTTTAAGAGGAAGGTTTGTCTGAAAATAAAAATAAAAAAATAAATGGCCTCTTTTCAAAAACCACAAAGTTTTTGATAAAAACCAAATTAAAATTTTGGAGTGTCACAGGTATACCTTGTGATCAAAGTCAATACCATTTTCATCAGTGCATAGATGGCCATTTGTGGGCATAGGAATTTTGACGCCTTTGCAATCTTGCATGCCGAATTTCCTCAGTACATCTTTGAGGTATTTCTCCTGAGATATGAATATGCCATTGCGCTGTTGACGAATTTGAAGACCTAAGAAGAATTTCAACTCTCCCATCATAGACATTTGATATTCTTCACTCATCATATATGCAAATTCATCACTATAACGTTGGTTAGTACAGCCAAAGATAATATCATCAACATATATTTGGCACACAAACAGTTCACCATCATAAGATTTAGTAAAGAGAGTAGGGTCGAGTGAACCGGGTGTGAAGCCATTCTTCACGAAGAATTCCTTCAATGTATCATACCACGCCCGAGGGGCTTGCTTGAGGCCATAGAGGGCCTTATTGAGTCTGAAGACTTTGTCAGGACTCTTTGGATCTTCAAAACCTGGGGGTTGAGCAACATATACTTCTTCCTCAAGCTTACCATTGAGGAATGCACTTTTCACATCCATTTGATATAAGATGATATCATGATGGTTTGCATAAGCAAGTAATATGCGAATAGCCTCAAGTCTAGCAACATGTGCAAAAGTTTCATCGAAATCAATTCCTTCAACCTGTGTGTAGCCTTGAGCTACCAGTCGTGCCTTATTCTTCACCACAAGGCCATTTTCATCTTGCTTGTTGCGGTAGATCCACTTTGTGCCAATGATATTATGCTTGCAGGGATCTGGACGTTTGACCAGTTCCCAGACATTGTTGAGCTCGAACTGATGTAATTCTTCTTGCATAGCCTAAATCCACTCCGGCTCCAGCAATGCTTCATCTACCTTAGTGGGCTCTGTGATAGATACAAAAGCATAGTGCCCACAAAAGTTAGATAAATGTGAAGCTTTTGAGCGTGTGAGAGGACCTGGCTCTTCAATGTCATCGATGATCTTGTCAACTTGAACTTCTTTTGCAACGCGAGGATGAGTTGGTTGTCGTCGAGGTATTTGATCATTTTCCTCAGCACCATTGTCTTCAGCATTGTCTTGAGGTGCATCAGCTCGACGTTCTTTGCGTACTGGAATGAATTCTTCAGCAAATTCTTCAGTAGGAATGACATCCTCAGTTGCCTTGAACTTGATAGAATCCTCAGGTGCTGGTTCATCTAACACAGAAGGTAGGTGCTCTCTCTGCGAGTCCTTAGTTTAATCGAACCGCACATCTACAGTTTCAACAACCTTGTGAAGAGCATTGTTGAAGACTCTGTAGGTGTGCGAGTCCTTTCCGTAACTAAGCACAAAACCTTCATGTGCTTTCGGTGCAAATTTAGAATTGTGGTGAGGATCTCTAATCCAGCATTTAGCACCGAAGACTTTGAAATAACTCACATTGGGTTTCTTGTCAGTGAGGAGTTCATAGGCCGTCTTCTTGAAGAATTTGTGAAGATATACTCTGTTGATGATGTGGCATGCAGTATCAATTGCATCAATCCAAAAATGATGAGGCGTTTTGTATTCATCAAGCATAGTGCGAGCCATCTCAACAAGAGTTCTGTTCTTGCGCTCCACGACGCCATTTTGCTGAGGAGTATAGGGAGCAGATAACTCACGAGTAATACCAAGTTCATCAAGATAGTCATCAAGACCGGAATTCTTGAACTCAGTTCCATTGTCACTTTTGATGTGCTTGATCTTCACACCAAAGTTGGTTGAAGCCCTCGAGGAAAATCGTTTGAAGACTTCCTGCACTTCATGTTTGTAAGTAACAATGTGTACCCATGTATATCGAGAGTAATCATCAACAATGACAAAACCATATAGAGATGCAGCATTAGTGACTGCAGAGTAATGATTAGGTCCGAATAGGTCCATGTGAAGCAATTCGAATGGACGAGTAGTGGTCATGATAGTCTTCGCTGGATACTTGGCCTTGGTCATTTTTCCAGCTTCACAGGCTCCGCATAAGTGATCCTTGAGGAATTTGACATTCTCAATGCCAATGACATGCTTCTTCTTCGCAAGCGTGTGCAAATTCCTCATGCCTGCGTGACCAAGTCGTCGATGCCATAGCCATCCTTCTGAAGCTTTTGCAAGTAGACACACGGCTGGTTGTGGTCCTGTAGAGAAATCAACAATATACAAGTCTCCTCTCCTAAAGCCTTCGAAGACTTTAGAATTGTCAGCTTCCATAATCACAACACAGTGATACTTGCCAAAGACAACAACCATATCAAGATCACAAAGCATTGAGACTGACATGAGGTTGTATCCTAAGGACTCAACAAGCATGACTTTGTCCATGTGTTTATCCTTAGAGATCGCAACCTTACCAAGACCCAATACCTGACTTTTGCCTTTGTCAGCAAAGATGATATGCTTTAGATGTGACGGTGATAAGGGAGCATCCATCAAAAGATTCTTGTCACCAGTCATGTGATTTGTACATCCACTATCGAGGACCCATTCAGTGGTTTTGGGTTGATCATCCTGCAGATGAATTAGTGTAACTTACAATCTCATATGCTTCATCAATGAAGAATATGATATCAAGTTCATCAGATGAATTTCATCAAGCATTAAACAGATATAGCAGTGTGAGGACGTGTGAAATGGAAGTTCATTTCATCATGATTAGCCTGCATCCTTTCAGGCAATTTTGTCAGGTCCCCAGCAAATTCTTCAGACGTTAAGCACGTCTGGAGACCTGACCCTGCAGAAGAGTTTAGTTCTTTTTCTTCACCACCCACATCTGAAGGGGTGGCAAAGAGTTCATCACTCTGCGAGCACCATAAGAGAATGGTGGCATAGAGGCCAAACCATTTCGTTTCACATAAGAGGGGTTAGGGTAAGCATATGAATAGGCATAGAAATTCTTCGAGGACTTATGAACATAATGATTTGAAGAATAATGTGCATATTCATAGCCCTTAGCTCTACCCTGCGAAACAGAGTTGTTAGCACAATGATTATCATATGAGGACTTTGATCCATTTGAGGAATTTGATCCACGTGAGGAATTTGGTCCATATGAGGACTTGGATCCATATGAAGAATTAGGTCCATATGAAGAGTTTGATCTAGGATTCCTGTTCTTCACAGGTGGTGTCATGAGGAAATTTACCTGAAGACTTTCAACATAACTTTTGGGAACCCAGATTTTCTTCATAGGTGAACCGTTCCTGCAGTTAGTCCCAACATATCTAGCAAATACTTCACCATTCTGATTTTTGAACAGTTTATAGTTGGAGTCAAATGACTCATCAGAAGAATGAGAAGATTCACATGTAAAGCCAGATAAGTTAGATGGATCAACTGGAGGTCCCTTTGCAGCAACCCATGAGGTTTTGGGGTACTGCTCAGGTTTCCAATATGTTCCATCAGCATTGAGTTTCCTCTCAAAAGAAATACCCTCTTTCCTAGGGTTTCTATTGAGGATCTGCTTTTTGAGCACATCACAAAGATCTGATGCCCTTTGAGGCTTTTGTACATGCCTGTTGTGTACAATTCCTTCAGCCCTGCATCGTTAGTGATACTAGCAATGTCCTCAGATGAGGAATTAGTGATAGCAGAGGCAGGTGAAGAATTTGTAACAGTTGAAGCATTTGAACATTCAGGTGAAGAATTAGCAGATTCACGTTCAATGCACTTTAAGCATGGAGGAACAAATTCTTCTTGAGTAGCGCTGATTTGTTGAGCTAGTAATGAATCGCGCTCCTTCAGAAGATCTTCATAACTCACTCTTAGCTTCTCAAGATCTTGCTTTCTTTGAAGAAATTCATAAGAAAGTTTCTCATGATCAGATAAGAGAGTGTTATGATGACTTTGAAGGTTATCAAACCTAGACTGAAGTCTCTGAAGATTTTCAGTCAGGGCTTTAGTGCGATCCATTTCTTTACCTAACATGTCATCACTTTTGTCTAGCATGTTTTGAACCTTTTCAAAAGCCCTTTGTTGTTTTACAGCAATCTTAGCAAGTTTAGAGTAGCTGGGCTTGAGATTCTCATTAGATTCATTTTCACTAGATTCAGAGGAGGTGTATTTGAGTACCTTTGCACCTTTTGCCATGAAGCAATAGGTGGGAGCGTAGTCATCATTATCTTCATAAGGCTTGTCAGTGGGGTCAGTTTCTTCAGTGTTGAAGATGGACTTGCTAACGAAAGCAGTAGCGAAGGCCAGACTCGCCACACCAGATTCAGATTCTTCAGACTCCTCCTCTTCCTCATTTTCCTCAGATTCAGCTTCAGAGTCCATTTCCTTGCCAATGAATGCCCGAGCCTTCTTGGAGCTGCTCTTCTTGTGAGATTAAGACTTCGAGGATTTTGATGATGAGGATTTTGACGATTTCTTCTTCTTCTTCGCATCATCAGAACTGTAATCTTTGTATTTCTTCTTCTTCAATTCCTTTTCCCACTGAGGACAATCTTGAATATAATGACCAGGTTTCTTGCATTTGTGGCACAGCCTTCTCTTATAGTCACTTGATGAGGAATCACTGCTTCTTGAGGATTTTCCAAAGCGACCACGTCTTGAGAACTTCTGGAATTTCTTCACAAGCAGTGCTAGCTCCTGGCTCAATTCTTCAGGATCACCAAGGCTACTACCAGAGTCCTCACATTCAGACTCAGACACAACCTTGGCCTTCAGGGCACGTGGTTTGCCATAGCACGAACCATAGAGATCTCTCTTTTCAGCAAGCTGGAACTCGTGAGTATTTAGCCTTTCGAGGATATCGGCAGGATCAAGAGACCTGTAGTCAGCCCGTTCTTGTATCATCAGACCCAGAGTATAAAATGAGGAATCAAGTGATCTCAATAGTTTCTTCACCACCTCATGGTCAGTGATGTCAGTGGCACCGAGGGCTTGAAGCTCATTTGAGATGTCAGTGAGGCGATCAAAGGTTTGTTGGACATTTTCATTGTCGAGTCTTTTGAAGCGGTTGAAGAGATTCCGAAGAACATCAACTCGAGAGTCGCGCTGAGTTGAGACTCCTTCATTCACTTTGGACAGCCTATCCCAGATAAGCTTAGCAGTTTCCAAAGCACTCACTCTTCCATACTGTCCTTTACTCAGATGGCCACATATGATATTCTTCGCTTGAGAATCGAGTTGCTTGAATCTCTTCACATCGGTAGCGTTCAGTGAGGGTGTGACAGAGGGAACACCATTTTCCACAACATACCAGAGATCGTTGTCAATTGCCTCGAGATGCATTCGCATCTTGTTTTTCCAGTAGGGGTAGTCTGTCCCATCAAAGGTAGGACACCCAGCCGAGACCTTGATCATACCTGCGGTCGACATAACTAAAACTCCAGGCGGTTAAACCAAAATCACACAGAACAAGGGAGTACCTCACTCTGATACCAATTGAAAGTGTGTTATGTCGACTAGAGGGGGGGGGGTGAATAGGCGATTTTTATGAATTCTTCACTGAGGAATTTGCCGGTGAGGAAATTCCTTAGTGAAGAACTATTAGCAGCGGAATAAGTACTCAGAAGTAAGCATAACAGAATACAAGCATGGTCATCATGATGAAATGAAGACTAGCACAGAGTACAGAAAGCGTAATCACAGGATAACACAAGATGAAGACAAACAGACTGAACAAATTGAACTGAGGAAATTGAGAAAGTCTTCAGTCAAAGTCTTCAAACACAGATATGAACAAGCACTCAACACAGTAATGAGGAAATGAAGGGGTTGAGGAAATAGAACCAGTTAGGTTGGTGAAGACAATGATTTGGTAGACCAGTTCCAACTGTTGTCTCAGTTGTACGTCTGGTTGGAGCGGCTGAGTATTTAAACTCGAGGACACGCAGTCCCGGACACCCAGTCTCTGAGCACGCAGCTCAGGAGACCCAGTCCTCACCGTATTCTCCTTGAACTAAGATCACGCAAATCTCGTCCAATCACTCGTGGTAAGTCTTCAGGCGACTTCCAAACCTTCACAGACTTGGTCACTCGGCAATCCACAATTCCTCTTGGATGCTCTAGACCTTGACGACTAACCGTCTGGAAGAAGCACAGTCTTCAAAGGTAACAAGCGTCGGATCCACGCAGGATCAATTTCTTCAGTGATGCTCAATCACTTTGGGTTTGTAGGGGTTTGGTTTTGGGTTTCCTCACTTGATGATTTTCGCTCAAAGTCCTCGGATGATGGGTTGCTCTCAAATGACAAGTGTCAAGTTCTCTCAGAGCAACCAACCAGCTAGTGGTTGTCGGGGGCGGCTATTTATAGCCTAGGGAGCAGCCCGACATGATAAGACATAAATGCCCCTCAATGATATGACCGTTAGGTGGATAAGATATTTTGGGACAACTGGCGCGCAGCACAGCAACGATCAGAAATTTGGCTCTCAAATTCCTCAGGGCTATCATGTTCCTCACTGTGTAGGTAATTCACACCGACGAATTCCTAACTCCTCAGTCAGAACAAATTCATCAGTGACCAGAAGAACTTCGTCTCTGTCACTGAAGAAAGTGACTGAACTGTATGAGATTTCCAAAGGCTTCACTCGAAGGGATTGGTAGGTGTAGGATTTTGAGTTGAGCATCACATGGAAATTTTTCCTTAGTATTTCCTCGACCCCCTTTAACAGTACGGTGTTTCCTATGACTCAAGAAGGAGAAAATGAAACTACGAAAACAAAAGTCTTCACGCTTCATGTTCCACAAATGAATACCAAGTCTTCAAGGTCACACCAATTTCTTCACTTTCAAAGTCTTCAGAAAGTCTTCAGAATATCAAAGTCTTCAGTTGAAGAACTTCATTTTTAGGGGTCAACTTTCTCTGTAAATATCAAACTCCTCATAGACTTATAGACCTGTGTATACTCACAAACGCATTAGTCCCTTAACCTATAAGTCTTCAATACACCAAAATCACTAAGGGGCACTAGATGCACTTACATGGTCCCATGTCCGTGCTGGCTCAGGAACTTTGCCCTCCCTAGGCAAAGTAACCATGCCAGGGTAATGCTCCTTAATGAGGCTCCCAAGGACGCCGTTCACGTGTCGGTACTTTCCCCTGCTAGCTCCAGCTTTCTTCCAACCGCTACATAATGAGAAGCCAAAGCTATTAGCAATTGTTGCATACATTGAAAGTAGAAAATGGGAAGCCAAAGTTAGTTACGTTTCTCCACATGGAGCAATACATGGCCTCTCCTCCACAGGAAGCCCTCGTTCCAGGAGGCTTGAGAAACCACGTAGGTACATGGACCGACCCTCCTCTACTTGGATGAAACCAGCATGCTCCTCGGCAGAGGTCGATGCCTCCTTGTCAGAGGTCGGGACCTCCTCGTCAGAGGCCTCCGATGACAACCGCTCTTCCTCCATCCTCTCACACACGGGGGAATGAGACACCGGCTCGTCCTCCACCCTCTCAGAGACGGGGGGGTGAGACATCGGCTCGTCCTCCACCCTCTCAGACATAGGGGAGTGAGACACCGGCTCGTCCTCCACCCTCTCATCCTCAGGCGATGCCACGACAGGTGGTGGCGAGGGAGGCTGAACCGGGTTTCTCTTAGCATTTGCTCCACGTGCACCTCTTCCCCGACCTTTTCCTCTTCCTCGACGTGCCTGAGGTTGAGAGGAAGGCAGAGGATCGGCGATAAAACTGCCAAGCAAAGATCTTGCTAGGGGGAGCGAGGGCTTTTTCCTTTGCGGGCCCACCATGCTTCACTCACCTGCTATGAAAAAAAGTAAAGCAATTAGTACATACAAGATTATAGTTTAAATAAATAAGCATAAGTTCAAACAATTGTCGCAATGAGAATTACCAATGCAATTGTAGTACAAATACATTATAGTTCAAATAAATAAGCATAAGTTAAAAAACATACGCAATGAGAATTACCAAGCACTTATAGTACAAAAACTACATTATACTTAAAATAGATAAGAATAAGTTCAAAAATATTACAAATTCAACATTACAACATGTTTGAGATCGTCATCTGGGTCATGGTAAAGCAACTAGTACACAATCAACATTACAGTTCAACACTACGACTAAAAATAGTCAGGATCATCTGGATCACAATCCGTCTCTTCTTCAAGGTCAGTTCTAGCCTCATCATCAGTATCATACGTGTCGTCAAGGATGTTATCCTCATGTTGACCGTCATCGTCACCTTCATCGGCAATGCCTAGACGTAACCATTCAAGCATTGAGAGGTCTTCCACGTTCGTAACCTCTTCTTCTTCCTCTTCGACTTCTTCTTCTTCACTGTCAATGTGTACTTCCATGCGTGGATGGATGTTGAGACGGCCTCTAGGCCCATGTTCTTCTTGGAAGAATTCTCCATCATATGTGTCAGGGTCGATGTGAGGTTCATAATCCTCTTCACTGGGGGGAAGGATGTTTACCATGTGGCGGCACATCGTACACGACATCCCAACACTTATGGTACTTCTTTTGACATGTGTACTTGAGATAAAAAACTTGTGTCGCCTGTTGAGACACAATATAGACATCTTCACATTATAATTTGCTGTCTTGTCGAATTTCGACTTGCCCAATATCATCCCTCCGCCTAACCTTCTCTGGATCAAACAAAGGGCATTTGAAGACAACGACTTTTGGAGGATTTGCCCCAAAGTAATGCAGTTCGTATATTTCAACAAGTCTTCCATACTACTCAACTCCATTGCAAATAACCAACACTCCCATGTTTCTTGATTTTAGAACACCCTGACGTTCCTCGTTCCCATGTGTGCGGAAGCGATACCCATTGATGGTGTATTTATCAAATGTACCGACCTTATAGTCAAACCCATTAGCAACTTGTTTCAACTCTTTGTCCAATATTGACGTACCCTACAAGTTTAAGAGGGAAGGATAGGTGTATTAGTCGCATGTAATACCAACTTCAAGTGTTCCATGAAGTATACCTTACCTTTTCTCTGAACCAAGAAATGAAACCATAATTGCCGTCTCCTTCACCAGCAAGAAGCTTATACTCTTCGAGTGAATCACGTTCGACCCCTCCATTCAAGAATTGGGCAATGAATTCACTGCCCAATGAGAAATAAGCGGAGTTAAGAGAGAAACATGTGAGTAAATGTTACATAATGTACCAACACTTACTCATTGTGCGACCGCACTTCTTGAAGGTTGGTGAGGATATACAACGTAAGCGATTTCCACTCTTTCGGGTCCAAATTCATTGAACGAGAAGCACCCACAGGTCCGAGTTGTCCTTTGAAGAGGCTGAGCTTGGATTCATGTTTAGGGTCGCCAGTATTGTATCGAGACTTTGCATTATGCAAGCCTGGAATATTGGTCGCATAGCATGATGTCGTGAAGTTTGTAATCTCCTCCGCCAAGAATTTCTCGGCTATGGAGGCTTAAATTCTACATTTATTTCTACATTTAGCTCGAAGAGTCTTCTGCATTCTCTCAAGTCCATAGCACCAACGATTCTGCACAGGGCCACCCATTCTTGCCTCGGAAGGGAGGTGTAAAATCATATGTTCCATCAGATTAAAGAATTCTGGTGGAAAGATCTTCTCTAGCTTGTAGAGCAACTCGGGGGCCCGTTCTTCCATCTCATCTATCATAGTAGGAGATACTTATTTAGCACAAAGAACACGGAAGAAATAACTAAGCTCTACCAATACTTCCCAGTCATCCTCAGGGATATAGCCTCGAATCATCACCGACATTAACCACTCAAACCATATGTGCCAATCATGACTCTTCATCCCGTTGAGCTTCTATTTATCAAGACTCACTGCCCTCATAAGGTTCGCTGCATACCCATTAGGGAACACCAAAGTTTTGAACCACATGAGTATCTCCTTCTTTTGTTCCCTAGTAAGAACAACCTTCGCCTTTGGCGTCCTCCAGCTTTTCTTGCCCTCGGGTTGTCGCAAGTTTTGTTCGGGTCTATCACATAGCTTCATTACATCAAGTCTAGCCTTAGTATTATCCTTTGTCTTCTCAGCAATGTTGAACAACGTGCCAAAAATGGCCTCGGTGATATTCTTTTCAGTGTGCATTACATCAATATTATGCGGAAGCTCGAGCTGGTGAAAGTAGTGGAGATCCCATAAGCATGGCTTATGAGTCCACACGTGTTCTTCATTATATCCCAAGAAATACCCTGGACGTTTGGGATTAGGCTGGAGAGCATTTAGTTGATCACAAATTTGTTCACCCGTCATCTCAGGTGGTGCCGAGTGTTCAACGACTTCACCTTTCATGAAGTTCTTCTTGTCTTGTCTGAATGGATGGTCAGGACACAAATGTTGTCTATGAAAATCAAAGCAAGAATACTTGCGACCATGCTGCAACCAACGGCACTGCATGCTTTCCTTGCACATTGGGCATGGGAACCTCCCATGCACAGACCACCCCATGAAAAGTGAATACACTGGTAAGTCATGATGTGAGTACTGGTACCAAACATGCATTGTGAAGTTCTTTTTGCTAGCAGCGTCGTATGTCCGTATCCCATTCACCCAAGCTTCTTTCAACTCATCTATTAGTGGTTGCATGTACACACTTATATTCTTCCCCGGATACTTGGGCCCTGGAATTATCAACGACAGGAACATGTGCTTGCGTTGCATTAGCGCGCCAGGGGGAGGTTGAGGGGAATAACAAACAGGGGCCAACAACTATATGTCTTTGACACCATACCAAACGGATTGAACCCATCGATTCCGATGGCAACTCATGCATTCTTTGCCTCTTTTCCTTTCTCATGATGTATTCGATCGAAACTCTTCCATGCTTGGGCACAAGACGGATGTATCAACATTGGTCTCCCATGATCATCTTTGTCGCGTCTTATCCCATATTTGTGCCATGTCATCTGTTTGGCTGTATCTTCGTTAAAGTAAAGATGTTGAATTCTTGGCAAGATTGGAAAATATCGAAGAACATTTGCGGGGACTTTGCTATGCTTCTTCGTACCATCACCGAGGTCTCTCTCGACATACCTAGAGGCTTTGCACTTGGCGCAATAATTGTCATCGGCATACTCTTTCGTAAAAAAGACACATCCGTTTGGACAAGCATGTATCTGCTCATAGGGCATCTTAAGTGCACGAATGATTTTCTTCGTTTCATACCAGCTTTTAGCCAGTTTGTGACCTTGGGGGAGAGAGCGACCCCAAGATGTCACCATCGAATTAAAGCAATCTCTGCTCATGTTGAACTGGGTCTTTATAGCCATTGCTTGTGCAATGGCATCCAGCTGACATTGGTTTGTGTGGTCGTGAAGAGGTTGTTGTGAGGAACTCAGCATTTCTAAGAAGGCCCTCGCAGACTCCTCTGATTCTTCTTCTGATCCCTCTTCACGTGCATCGTTGAAGTCAGCTACGATGTCAACGATCCAGGTACCATTGTTGTCGGTTCGCCGACGCACCACCTCCTCTCTACTACGTTCAGGCTCGCCATGAAGGGTCCACCGGGTATACCCACGCTTAAACCCATGCTTCTGCAGGTGCTTACACATCGTCTTCTTCGCCTGTTCTCTGCCGTTGTCACACTTCAAGCAGGGGCACCAACTTTTTCTTTGGCCTCTAGCAAATGCTGCCTCTACAAATTCATTGGTCTTCGTCACCCATTCAGTGGTCATGCCAGCCTGACTAGGGTGGCCAGTGTACATCCACTCACGATCATCCATATTTGTACTTGCACTAACAGTAGGGGCACCAAATTCATATTCATCAAGATATGTGTATTGTAATTAAGACTAGATAGACAACTAATTACCATTATCATATTATTTACGCCATCGTTTTAATTTTTTACCATACAAAAGAGAAACGGGCATTCATGGATTGAATCCTATCTCTAATAGGTAAAGATGGGTCCTAATCCCACCCGAGTACGTGTAGATTGGGTTCGTTTCCCGTGCTCTACTCCGGTCCGAGGCAAAATTTCGGCAGCACCTCCCCGCTGTTCTCCAGATACATGTCTTGATAACAAGCCGAGAGAATGTGCACCCGGAGAACAACAAGGTGGCGCTGATGAAATTTTGCCGAGGACCGAAGTAGAGCACGGAAAACGAAACCCAGTCTGCACGTGCTCGGGCTGTCCATGGATAACGTGGACAATTCGAAAGGACGACGGTTATAAATATGCAAAGACACGCATATTTATAGATGCCACCCTTTCGAATGGGAGACGCCTAGGTTACGAGACTTGACATGAAAATAAAATCTAGTGGCATCGGCATGACGACCGGAACAAAGCAAATAGGGGAGGGGGAGGAGATGACAGTCAAGCTCAACCCTAGACCGTAGAGGCGGTAGTCGAATGACGATGGCAATGGCAACAGGACGGACAATGCTCCTAGAGGTGAAGAGAAAATCCCTGCACATGAAAAGCACCGGCACAACCAACATAAGCACTCGCAGAACAATCTAATAAAAACATCATCAACATCATCTTGCAGTTCAACAAAATCTAACCTAAATAAAATAAGCAAGAAGCTGAGCATTTAATTTCCTAACGAGCATCAATCAAAAATGAAATTTTGCCTTGCAGAACAGCCATATTATCCAAACTTGCTTTATGGAGTATACATGCTAGGTACTCCTCCCTGTTCTGAAGCAAATTCTTCACCTTTGAAGTACTGATGAGTGCATACCATGTTTTGAGTTTGTGACAGTACGTTGTGTTGAGACTTGTTCGGTAACAGGAAAAGATTCAGATGAACTATTGTATTAACCATTAAAATTATTAGATCAACGGCTCACATGGTTTTTTAATCTAGTTTGGGAATATTAAATAGAATGCCAGAATAGGAGCGTGCTCACCGTGGCGTGGGGCAGAGGGGGCTGAGGGTAGAGGGGGAGGTGGTGCCCTGCTTTGGTGGCGACCAGCACCTGCGGATGCGTAGGCGGGAGCCGGCGCTAGTGCTGCCAACGGCAGCCTTGGCGCTAGGGCAGGGGAGGACTGCCCGGTGGCGGTCGCTCCATTGGAGGAGGACTAGCGGGGGGCGCCGTGGACAAGGGCCCCGATGGCGGCGGGGCGGAGGCGGGGCCAGCTGTGGCGGCGCGGTGGAGGCGGGGACCAGCTACGGCCACGCGGTGGAGGGAGGGATGGGCGGCGGCGCGGTGGAGCCGGGGACGGGCGGTGGCGGCAGATAACCTAGCGAGTCGAGACAGTGATGCGTGGGGGGGGGGTTTCTTTTTTTTAATTTCATTAATTTGCCGTCGTTGGGACAAAAAGGAGACGACAAAGCAAGGCTCGGTGCCAGTTTTTTTTCTATTAGTTCGCCGTCAACAGGGCTGAACACAAACGGCAAAGCTACTGACTTTGCCGTCAGCAGATGACAAAAAACAGACATCAAAGTTAGGGCACCGTTACCGACCGTTAGACTAGACACGTGTCCACCCTTTGCCGTCACCCAGCAAAACAACAGACGGTGAAGAGCCGGTTTGCCATATTTTTTTCTTTGTCGTCTTTCTTTCTCTAGATTTGCCGTCAGCCACCGTGCGGACAGACGGCAAAGAAGAGATTTGCCGTCAGGCATACTTTGCCGTCATCAGTTGATTGCAAAACTTTCTTTGCCGTCTACCCCGATGAAAAGCTGACGGCAAAGCCACTCACAAACGACAAATTAGCAGTTTCCTGTAGTGGGTGGTTGTAGCTTGTTCTTTAATATTCTTCAGTTTGCTAGTTGCCTTGGTCCAGATCATCTGTCAGTTCGAAGGAACTGCTTGTACTTCATTAGGGTCCCTGGTGAGTGTATCGAGTATTCTTTGGTTGATGGATCTTTGCATAAACTTGCTGCCGACTACCAAGGGCCAGGAATGGAGGATTACAGACCATTTTCTTGGGTCCTCCCAAGCATTTGCTGATGCAATACAATGGGTACCAGAAATGTACAGATCGTTCTCAAGGTCGATTTGCTTCCCACTGACTTTTATACTCACTTGGATTTACATTTTCTGTCTGTTATTCAATAATATTTCAAGGGACTAGCAAAAAATGTGTATAGGACATGCTGATCACTTCAAATATTTCACAATAATGTACATGTGATTTAGCACAAGCCTCGTCGCCCTCCCGCTAGGGAGGTTGGGTGGAAACCCTAGCCCCCGCCGCTGGGGACGTCCATCCTCCCCTTCCCCTCCACCGCCGCTAGAGGAGGTCGCCGGGCGAAGCCTCAGGCGGCTGATGGCGGCAGCAGAGGCTCTCTTCTCTTCCCCCCCGCGCCAGATCGGTGAGGCGGGTCACCCTTGGTGCCAGGGCGCTTTCCCTCGATCTGCGTCACGACGGTGCGGTGTCTTACACGACGGTTCAAGGCGGCGGCATGGTGCTGGGCGGGTGCGGTGGAGCTGCTAGACTCCGAGGAAGATCTGGTGGCGCCGGCCGTTCGATGGGCTAGCGGTGTCATGGCGGCCTTGGTCGCGGTGGCCGGCGTCTTGACCTATCGGTGGAGGCTGGATCCCGGGGCGGCGGCGCTGGACGGTGGCAGCGGGTGAAGCTCGGGCCTCCTGCGGCACCATGGCATGGTGCTGTCCCTATCCAAGGCGGATCTGCATCGCCGATCTCGTGGTTTTGCCGCGGATTGGTTCAGATCAAAGACGGTGGTGGGCGTGCGGGATCCATCTCGGTGGCTCCAGTGGTTTGGCGAGGTGGGGTGGGAGCCCTCCTCCCAAGCTCCAATGGTGGCGCATTGAGGTAGTGGCCGGTGCGCTAGGGCTCCTACGGTGCACTGCTATTGCGGTTGGTCGCCAGATCTAGGCGGCTAGATCTGAGGCTTTGAAGGCGGTCGAGACAGTGCACAGGTTGTCGGGTGGATTTCTTGGGACGGATCTGGATGGAAATTTGGTCTTCGATCATTGACCAGAGCCGATGATGACGATGCGCTTATAATCATTTCCTTCATGAAGGCATCATCGAGGTGAAGCTCCCAACCCCAATCAATACCTTCAGGGGAAACCCTAGATCAGATGATCGGACGACAGCGGCATTCATGTGTCGTCCCCCCTTGGGGGCGGCATTCTTTGAGTTGCACTCGGGCTCGAGGGACCAGCGAATGGATTCTTCGGTGGAGCGGTGTTTATTTCTACATATTCATGGTAGCGGTTCTCAGCGGCATGGAGCATTGGAGGCTTGGCTCAGATGTGTGGCGATGGACACACGCAGGAGGTCGACGCTGTCTGGCGTTGTGGTGTGATGTCTACTACATAACCTTCTTCTTGTAGACGTTGTTGGGCCTCCACGTGCGGAGGTTTGTACGACAGTACCAAATTTTCCTCAAGTGGATGACCTAAGGTTTATCAATCCGTGGGAGGCATAGGATGAAGATGGTCTCTCTCAAACAACCCTGCAACCAAATAACAAAGAGTCTCTTGTGTCCCCAACACACCCAATACAATGGTAAATCTTATAGGTGCACTAGTTCGGCGAAGAGATGATGATACAAGTGCAATATGGATGGTAGATATAGGTTTTTGTAATATGAAAATATAAAAACAGCAAGGTAACTAATGATAAAAGTGAGCACAAACAAGGCCTAGGGTTCATACTTTTACTAATGCAAGTTCTCTCAACAATGATAACATAATTAGATCATATAACAATCCCTCAACATGCAACAAAGAGTCACTCCAAAGACACTAATAGCAAAGAACAAACGAAGAGATTATTGTAGGGAACGAAACCACCTCAAAGTTATCATTTCTGATCGATCTATTTAAGAGTCCGTAGTAAAATAACACGAAGCTATTCTTTCCGTTCGATCTATCCTAGAGTTCGTACTAGAATAACACCATAAGACACAAATCAACCAAAACCCTAATGTCATCTAGACACTCCAATGTCACCTCATGGGTATGATTATACGATATGCATCACATAATCTCAGATTCATCTATTCAACCAAGACAAAGAACTCCAAAGAATGCCCCAAAGTTTCTACCGGAGAGTCAAGACGAAAACGTGTGCCAACCCTTATGCATAAATTCACAAGGTCACAGAACCCGCAAGTTGATCACCAAAACATACATCAAGTAGATCACGTGAATATCTCATTGTCACCACAGATAAGCACATGCAAGACATACATCAAGTGTTCTCAAATCCTTAAAGACTCAATCCGATAAGATAACTTGAAATGGAAAACTCAATCCATTACAAGAGAGTAGAGGGGAGAAACATCATAAGATCCAACTATAATAGCAAAGCCCACGGTACATCAAGATCATGCCATATCAAGAACACGAGAGAGAGAGAGAGAGAGAGAGAGAGATCAAACACATAGCTACTGGTACATACCCTCAGCACCGAGGGTGAACTACTCCCTCCTCGTCATGGAGAGCGCCGGGATGATGAAGATGGCCACCCGTGATGATTCCCCCCTCCGGCAGGGTGCCGGAATAGGGTCCCAATTTGTTTTTGGTGGCTACAGAGGCTTGCAGCGGCGAAACTCCCGAGCTAGGTTTCTTTCTGGGGATTTCTGTATTTATAGGAACTTTTGGCGTCGGTCTCACATCAGGGGGGGGGCTCGGAGTCATCCACGGAATAGGGGGGCGCGCCCTCCACCGTCGTGGATGGCTCGGGACTCTTCTGGACCGACTCTTTTACTCCAGGGGCTTCTTTCGGTCCATAAAAAATTAACAAAAATTGGCACGTCAATTGGACTCCATTTGGTATTCCTTTTCTGTAAAACTCAAAAACAAGGAAAAAAACATAAACGGGCACTGGGCTCTACGTTAATAGGTTAGTCCCAAAAATCATATAAAATAGCATATAAAACATCCAAGATGGACAATATAATAGCATGGAACAATCAAAAATTATAGATACGTTGGAGACGTATCAAGCATCCCCAAGCTTAATTCCTGCTTCTCCTCGAGTAGGTAAAAGATAAAAACAGAATTTTTGATGTGGAATGCTACCTAACATATTTGTCAATGTTATCTTCTCTGTTGTGGCAAGAATATTCAGATCCATAAGATTTGAGACAACTGTTTAATATTGACACAAAAATAATAATACTTCAAGCATACTAACAAAGTAATCATGTCTTCTCAAAATAACATGGCCAAAGAAAGTTCATCCCTACAAAATCATATAGTTTGGCTATGCTCCACCTTCGTCACACAAAATATTCAAATCATGCACAACCCCGGTTTCAGCCAAGCAATTGTTTCATACTTTAATATTCTCAAACTTTTTCAACTTTCACGCAATACATGAGCATGAGCCATGGACATAGCACTATAGGTGGAATAGAGTGGTGGTTGTGGAGAAGACAAAAAAGAGGAAGATGGTCTCACATCAACTAGGTATATTAATGGGCTATGGAGATGCCCATCAATAGATATCAATGTGAGTGAGTAGGGATTGCCATGCAACATATTCGCTAGAGCTATAAATGCATGAAAGCTCAATAAAAGAAACTAAGTGAGTGTGCATCCAACTTGCTTGCTCACGAAGACCTAGGGTATTTTGAGGAAGCCCATCATTGGAATATACAAGCCATGTTCTATAACAAAAATTCCCACTAGTATATGAAAGTGACAAAATAAGAGACTCTCTATCATGAAGATCATGGTGCTACTTTGAAGCACAAGTGTGGAAAAAGGATAGTCGCATTGTCCCTTCTCTCTTTTTATCTTTTTTTGTTTGGCTTCTTTGGCCTTCCCTTTTTTTTTTGATTGGCTGCTTTGGCCTCTTTGTTTTTTTATTTCCTCACATGGAACAATGTTCTAATAATGATGATCAACACACTTTTATTTACTTACAACTCAAGAATTATCACTCGATACTTAGAACAAAATATGACTCTATATGAATGCCTCCGGCGGTGTACCGGGATGTGCAATGATTCAAGAGTGACATGTATGAAATTTATAAATGGTGGCTTTGCCACAAATATGATCTCAACTACATGATCATGCAAAGCAATATGACAATGACGAAAGTGTCATAATAAACGGAACGGTGGAAACTTGTATGGCAATATATCTTGCAATGGCTATGAAAATGCCATAATAGGTAGGTAAGGTATATGGTGGGTGTATGGTACCGGCAAAAGTTGCGCGGTACAAGAGAAGCTAGCAATGGTGGAAGGGTGAGAGTGCGTATAATCCATGGACTCAACATTAGTCTAAAGAACTCATGTACTTATTGCAAAAATCTACAAGTCATCAAAACCAAGCACTACGCGCATGCTCCTAGTGGAAGGGTTGGTAGGAGTTAACCATCGCGCGATCCCGAGCTCCACACACAACGAGGACAATCAAAATGATACATCATGCTTCAAATTTGTTACACAACGATCACCATACGTGCATGCTACGGGACTCACAAATCTCAACACAAGTATTTATCAAATTCATAATTACACCACTAGCATGACTCTAATATCACCATCCTCATTTCTCAAAACAATAATAAAGAATCAAACTTCTCATAGTATTCAATGCACTTTATATCAAAGTTTTTTATTATATCACTCTTGGATGCCTTTCATATTAGGACTAAATTCATAACCAAAACAAACTACCATGCTGTTCTAAAAGACTCTCAAAATAATATAAGTGAAGCATGAGAGTTCATCTATTTCTTTCAAAATAAAACCACCGCCTTGCTCTAAAAATATATAAGTGAAGCACTAGAGCAAACGACAAACTACTCCGAAAGATATAAGTGAAGATCAATGAGTAGTTGAATAATTATGTAACTATGTGAAGACTCTCTCTCATTTAAAAATTTCAGAACTTAAGTACTTTATTAAAATAGAAAGTAAAACAAAAAATGACATTGCAAGGATAGCACGTATCATGTGAAGAAGCAAAAACTTAGGTTCAACCAATACTAACCGATAATTGTTGAAGAAGAACGGTGGGATGCCTACCGGGGCATCCCCAAGCTTAGATGCTTGAGACATCTTGAAATATTATCTTGGGATTCCTTGGGCATCCCCAAGCTTGAGCTTTTGCGTCTCGTTAATTCCTCTCATATCACGGTTTCCCTAATTCTTAAAAACTTCATCCACACAAAACTCAACAAAAGCTGGTGAGGAAGGTTAGTATAAACCAATGCAAAACCTTATCATTCTCTATTGTAGAAAATCACTAAAATTATTATTTGATATTGCCTACTAAATACCTCTGCATATTTAACACTCTTATTCTCGAATAGAATCATTAAACAAGCAAACAATGCAAACATAAAAGCAATCTGCCAAAACAGTACAGTCTGTAAAGAATGCTAGATTCATCATACTTTCCTAACTCCGAAAATTATGAAAATTTACCACACTGTAGAAAATTTATCAGAGCTCAATATGCAAAAAGTTTCAACATTTTATAATATTCTGAATTTTCTAGGGAATTTTTGCAACAGCGGTAAACTTTTTGTTTTGAAACAGCAACATGCATACTTGCAAAATAAGCATGGTAAAGGCTATCCTTGACATTTTTATTAAAAATAAAGATGCAGAACATTATTCTAAATAACAACAAGCAAATCATAACAAAAGAAAACTACGCTCAAAGCAAAACACATATCATGTGGTGAATAAAAATGTAGCTCCAAGTAAAGTTACCGATGAACAAAGACGAAAGAGGGGATGCCATCCGGGGCATCCCCAAGCTTAGTTGCTTGGTTGTCCTTGAATATTACCTTGGGGTGCCTTGGGAATACCCACCCTTAGGCTCTTGCCACTCCTTATTCCATAGTCCATCGAAACTTCACCCAAAACTTGAAAACTTCACAACACAAAACTCAACAGAAAATCATATGAGCTCCGTTAGTATAAGAAAATAAATCACCACTTTGGTACTGTTGTGAACTCATTCTAAATTCATATTGCTGTAATATCTACTGTATTCCAACACATAGATTCATACCCTCCGTTATTACTCATAGATTCATCAACATAAGCAAACAACACATAGAAAACAGAATCTGTCAAAAACACAACAATCTTTAGTAATCTGTAACTCTCGAATACTTCTGTAACTCCAAAAATTCTGAAAAATTAGGACAACCTGGGTAATTTGTGTACCAATCAGATGCAAAAACAAATTAGATCAATAGCACACTTCTGTGAATTATGAAAATTATTTTCCTGGGCGCCAAACTTTCTGTTTCTCAGCAAGATCAAAACAACTATTACCGTAAGCCATCCCAAAGGGACACGGCAATTCGGTGCTCGAGCTGAGCTGAGCCCGAAATCGCTCGCTTTCGTTCCTCGCTTGCGATTCGAGTAATGAGGTCTGACAGCCCGACAGGAGGCACTGGAAAAAAGATGTAAAGTCCCGTATAAAGTCTGGAATAGTGCTTCTTTGTGGGCCCAAATCGTATGTGCGTATAGCCCGTCAGCCGCGGGGTCCTGGTCCGTGGACCAGAACGCCTCATTTTACGCTGAGCCGCTAAATGTCCAACACAGCCCACTCTCATCCCCCGCACCGCCCCAAGACAACCCTCCCAAATCTGGTTTTCAGCTGCGGCGGCCGTGATGACCCACAAGTATAGGGGATCTATCGTAGTCCTTTAGATAAGTAAGAGTGTCGAACCCAACGAGGAGCAGAAGGAAATGACAAGCGGTTTTCAGTAAGGTTTTCTCTGCAAGCACTGAAATTTTAGGTAACAGATAGTTTTGTGATATGATAAATTGTAACGAGTAACAAGCAATGAAAGTAAATAAAGTGCACCAAGGTGGCCCAATACTTTTTTAGCAAAGGGCTAGCCTGGACAATTTCTTACAATGAGAAAAGAGCTCCCGAGGACACATGAGAATTATCGTCAAGCTAGTTTTCATCACGCTCATATGATTCGCGTTCGGTACTTTGATAATTTGATATGTCGGTGGACCGGTGCTTGGGTACTGTCCTTACATGGACAAGCATCCCACTTATGATTAACCCCTATTGCAAGCATCCGCAACTACAAAAGAAGTATTAAGGTAAACCTAACCACAACATTAGACATATGGATCCAAATCAGCCTCTTACGAAGCAACGCATAAACTAGGGTTTAAGCTTCTGTTACTCTAGCAACCCATCATCTACTTATTACTTCCCAATGAATTCCTCTAGGCCCAAATAATGGTGAAGTCTCATGTAGTCGACGTTCACATAACACCACTAGAGGAAAGACAACATACATCTCATCAAAATATCGAACGAATACCAAATTCACATGACTACTGATAGAAAGACTTCACCCATGTCCTCAGGAACAAACGTAACTACTCACAAAGCATATTCATGTTCATAATCAAAGGAGTAATAATATGCATTAAGGATATGAACATATGATCTTCCACCAAGTAAACCAATTAGCATCAACTACAAGGAGTAATCAACACTACTAGCAACCCACAGGTACCAACTTGTGGTTTTGATACAAGATCGGATACAAGAGATGAACTAGGGTTTTGAGAGGAGATGGTGCTGGTGAAGATGGTGATGGAGATTGACCCCCTCCCGATGAGAGGATCGTTGGTGATGACGATGGTGATGATTTCCCCCTCCCGAAGGGAAGTTTCCCCCGCAGAACAGCTCTTCCGGAGCTCTAGATTGGTTCCGCCAAGGTTCCGCCTCGTGGCAGCGGAGTTTCGTCCCGTAAGCTTGCCTCTGATTTTTTTCCAGGGTAAAAGCCTTCATATAGCAGAAGATGGGCACCGAAGGGCCACCAGGGGGCCCAGGAGATAGGAGGGCGCGCCCAGTAGGGGTGGACACGCCCCCCACCCTCCCGGCCAGGGTGTGGGCCCCCTCTGGTGTTTTCTTCGCTCAATAATTCTTATTAATTCCAAAACTTACTTCCGTGGAGTTTCCGGATTTTTCGAGTTGTGCAGAATAGGTTTCCAATATTTCCTCCTTTGCCAGCCAGAATTCCAGCTGCCGGCATCCCCCCTCTTCATGGTAAACCTTGTAAAATAAGAGAGAATAGCCATAAGTATTGAGATATAATGTGTAATACCATCCCATAATGCAATAAATATTGATATAAAAGCATGATGCAAAATGGACGTATCAACTCCCCCAAGCTTAGACCCCGCTTGTCCTCAAGCGGAAGCGGAAATCGAAAAATATGTCCACATGTTTAGAGATAGATGTGTCGATAAAAATAAAATACGGACATGAGGGCATCATGATCACTCTTATAACAGCAACATATATAGATTTTATCATATGATTTCTTATGCTCAAGTAACGATCAATTCACAATGTCAAGAATGGTTCAGAAACTTCATTGGGAACTAACAAACTATAATCTCAGTCATTGAAGCAATTGCAATTTATCATAACATCAAAAAGAGTCAAGAATAGAGCTTTCCAGCAAGTCCACATACTTAACTATCATGTAGTCTTCTACAATTGCTAACACTCACGCAATACTTGTGGTTATGGAGTTTCAACCGGACACTGAGAAAGATAGGGGCTTATTGTGTTGCCTCCCAATGTATTCACCTTTGGGTGATGTCAACAATAAAAATTCATGCTAACTTACATCCAATTGGATATATATATATATATCAAGATCTTTCAAACACGAGGAGCTTGCCAAAGGATAAAATGAAAAAGGGAAAGGTGAAGATCACCTTGACTCAAGTATATAAGTAAAAACATAAAGTAAAAGATAGGCCCTTCGCAGAGGGAAGCAGAGGTTGTCATGTGCTTTTAGGGTTGGATGCACAAAATCTCAATGCAAAAGAACGTAACTTTATATTGCCACTTGTATATGGACCTTTATTATGCAGTCCGTCGCTTTTATTGCTTCCATAACAAGATCGTAGAAAGCTTATTTTCTCTGTACTAATAAGTCATACATATTTAGAGAGCAATTTTTATTGCCTGCAACATGACAACTTACTTGAAGGATCTTACTCAATCCATAGGTAGGTATGGTGGACTCTCATGGCAAAACTGGGTTTAAGGATATTTGTAAGCACAAGTAGTATCTCTACTTGGTGCAAGGAATTTGGCTAGCATGAGGGGGAAAGGCAAGCTCAACATGTTGGGAAGATCAATGACAATATACTTTAACTGAGATGTGAGAAAACATAAACCATTACGTTGTCTTCCTTGTCCAACATCAACTCTTTTAGCATGTCATAATTAATGAGTGTTCACAATCATAAAAGATGTCCAAGATAGTATATTTGTATGTGAAAACCTCTCTTTCCTTATTATTTCTTATTAATTGCAATGATGACCAAAACTACATTTGTCAACTCTCAACAACCTTTATGCCTCATACTTTCTATGTGTGAAGTCATTACTATTCCTATGATCAATATGAACACTTTTATTCTTTTTATTCTTTCTACTTCTCAAAATCATGGCACGATAGCAAAGCTCTTGACTCAACACTAATATTTATTATAGATAGCTCATAGACTCAATTATATAAAGAGATCACAAAGCAAAACTCAAAACTAAATGATACTAAAACTTCAATCTACTAGATCAAGATAGTACTAAAAGGATCGAACTAAGTAAAACGGTAAAGATAGGAGTGTGATGGTGATACGATATCGGGGCACCTCCCCCAAGCTTGGCAGTTGCCAAGGGGAGTGCCCATACCCATGTGATTATGTCCTCGGAGGTGGTGAAGTAGGAGTTGTTGATGATGTAGGCTTGTCGTCCATCTTCCAAGGCATAGGCTCACCATCATAGAAGGATGATCGAGTCTCCGGGATCCTTAAATCTGCAGCCAAACTCATCCTCTTGAATCTATATTCATACTCACAGTTTTGGTTTTGCAGGTCATAGATCTGGGCTTGGAGGTGCTCGATTTTCTCTTGAAGCTTGAAGATGAACTCCCCAATGACCTTGGCATCTAGCTTGTGGTTGTTGGTGAACTCCGTGATCATCATCTGGTTGGCGTTGAGTCCATGCTCCACCATCCCTTGGCACTTGAAAACTTGTTGCTCCATGGCTTCGAGCTTTGTCTCCACACTTTTGGTACGCCTTGGTCCCTCCACATCACAGATGTGCAGCACCCCCTCACGCATCTCAATGGTTTGAGGGTGTTGCAGCACCTCCGCGAGATAGGGGTTGATAACCCTCTCGAAAAACTTGTCCTTGGGAGCGTTTGGAGACGTCGTGATGCTCTAGATCTGTCAGAAAAATAGCTCAAAACGAAAACAGAGGATATTTGTGTGATACGGTGGTCAATGCCTTCGGGAGATTATATCATGAATTTTTACCGACCAAAATACGTAACGTGCAAGAAAACGGAGTCCGGGAGGCACACGAGGTGGCCAGGAGACAGGGGGCACGCCCAGGAAGGGTGGGCGCGTCCTCCACCCTCGTGGAGGCCAAGTGTCCTTCCCGGACTACTTCCTTCTTTCCAAAATTCTTAAATATTCCAAAACAGATAAAAATTGCCATTAGAATTGTTTTGGAGTCGGTTTACTTACGGTACCACGTACCTATTCCTTTTCGAAGTTTGGAACGTTCTGGAAAGTGTCGCTTATGTATTCCTCCGGGGTTACGGTCTCAATAATATTAGTTTCAACATTGATAGGATTACCTGAGATATAGTGTTTGATTCTTTGGCCGTTCACCACCCTCGGACTTGTGCCTTCGAAGTTGTTGATTTTTATGGCACCGGATCGATAGACATCCTCGATAACGTAAGGACCTTCCCATTTAGAGAGAAGTTTTCCTGCAAAAAATCTTAAACAAGAGTTGAATAATAACACATAATCACCTACGTTAAACTCACGCTTTTGTATCCTTTTGTCATGCCAGCGTTTGACTTTTTCTTTGAATAGCTTGGCATTCTCATAGGCTTGGGTTCTCCATTCATCAAGTGAGCTAATATAAAATAGCCTCTTCTCACCGGCAAGTTTGAAGTCATAGTTGAGCTCTTTAATAGCCCAATATGCTTTATGTTCAAGTTCAAGAGGTAAGTGACATGCTTTTCCATAAACCATCTTATACGGAGACATACCCATAGGATTTTTGTATGTAGTTCTATAGGCCCATAATGCATCATCAAGTATTTTGGACCAATTCTTTCTAGATCTATTGACTGTCTTTTGCAAAATTAATTTGAGCTCTCTATTGCTCAACTCTACTTGACCACTAGACTGCGGGTGATAAGGGGATGCAATTCTATGATTAACATCATACATAGCAAGCAGCTTACGGAAAGCACCATGAATAAAATGTGAACCGCCATCAGTCATAAGATATCTAGGGACTCCAAACCTCTGAAAAATAACTTCTTTAAGCATCTTAATAGAGGCGTTATGATCAGCACTACTAGTTGGAATAGCTTCTACCCACTTAGTAACGTAATCAACAGCAACTAAAATATGTGTATAACCATTAGAGGCAGGAAAAGGTCCCATAATCAAAGCCCCAAATATCAAATGGTTCAATAACAAGAGAATTACTCATAGGCATTTCTTGGCATCTACTAATATTACAAATTCTTTGACATTCATCACAAGATAAGACAAACTTATGAGCATCTTTGAAGAGAGTAGGCCAATAAAAACCAGATTGCAATACCTTATGTGCAGTTCTATCTCCAGCGTGGTGTCCTCCATATGATTCAGAGTGACACTTGCGTAGGATCTGTTCCTGTTCATGCTCAGGTACACAACGTCTAATAACACCATCTACTCCTTCTTTATAAAGGTGTGGTTCATCCCAGAAGTAATGTCTTAAATCATAAAAGAACTTTTTCTTTTGCTGGTATGTGAAACTAGGTGGTATAAATTTAACAACAATGTAATTAGCATAATCAGCATACCATGGAGCAGTACGAGAAGCATTAATGACCGCTAATTGTTCATCAGGAAAGCTATCATCAATAGGCAGTGGGTCATCAAGAACATTCTCTAACCTAGACAAGTTGTCTGCAACGGGGTTCTCAGCTCCCTTTCTATCAATAATATGCAAATCAAATTCTTGGAGCAAGAGAACCCATCTAATGAGTCTAGGCTTAGCATCTTTCTTTTCCATAAGATATCTAATAGCAGCATGATCAGTGTGAATAGTAACTTTGGAATCAATAATATAAGGTCTAAACTTATCACATGCAAACACAACTGCTAAGAACTCTTTTTTAGTAGTAGCATAATTTCTCAGGGCAGTATAAAGAGTCTTACTAGCATATTGGATAACATTCAATTTCTTATCAACTCTTTGCCCTAGAACAACACCTACAGCATAATCACTAGCATCACACATAATTTCAAAGGGTAAATTCCAATCAGGTGGCTGAACAATAGGTGTAGTGATCAAAGCTTTCTTAAGTATTTCAAATGCTTCTACACAATCATCATCAAACACAAAAGGAATATCTTTTTGCAATAAATTAGACAAAGGCCTAGAGATTTTAGAAAAGTCCTTAATGAACCTCCTATAAAAACCGGCATGACCAAGGAAACTTCTTATACCTTTTATGTCCTTGGGACATGGCATCTTTTCAATAGCATCAACTTTAGCTTTGTCAACTTCAATACCTCTCTCACAAATCTTATGCCGCAAGACAATGCCTTCATTAACCATAAAGTGGCACTTTTCCCAATTCAAGACGAGACTAGTGTCTTCGCATCTCTGCAAAACTCGATCAAGGTTGCTCAAGCAATCATCAAAAGAGGATCCATAAACGGAGAAATCATCCATGAATACCTCACAAATCTTTTCAGAAAAGTTAGAGAATATAGCAATCATGCATCTTTGAAAGGTAGCAGGTGCATTTCATAAACCAAAAGGCATACGTCTATAAGCAAAGGTACCGAAAGGGCAAGTAAAAGTAGTTTTTTATTGATCCCCGCTGACACAGGTATTTGAGAGAAAGCAGAATAACCATCTACAAAGCATAAATGTGTGTGTTTGGATAGTCTTTCTAGCATTTGATCAATAAAAGGTAAAGGGTAATGATCTTTCTTAGTAGCTTTATTTAATTTACAGAAATCAATTACCATCCTATAACCTGTAATAATTCTTTGCGGGATCCATTCATCTTTATCATTAGGAACTACAGTAATACCTCCCTTTTTAGGAACACAATGGACAGGGCTTACCCAATCACTATCAGCAACGGGATAAATTATACCTTCCGCAAGGAGCTTTAGTATCTCCTTTCTTACCACTTCTTTCATCTTAGGATTCAATCGACATTGAGGATCTCTAACTGGTTTGGCACCTTCCTCCAATTTAATTTTGTGTTGGCATAAGGTGGGACTAATGCCCTTAAAATCATCTAGAGTATATCCGATAGCAGCACGGTGCTTCTTCAGAGTTTTCAATAATCTTTCTTCTTCTTGTTCTGAAAGGTTAGCACTAATAATAACATGATATATTTTATTTTCATCAAGATAAGCATACTTAAGATTATCAGGTAATGGTTTGAGTTCAAACACGGGATCACCCTTCGGTGGAGGGGGATCCCTAAGAATTTCAATGGGTAGGTTGTGTTTCAGAATAGGTTCCTGTTGAAGGAACACTTCATCTATTTCCCTTCTTTCATTCATAAACATATCATTTTCATGGTCTAGCAAATATTGTTCTAACGGATCAGTAGGAGGCACGACAATAGAAGCAAGACTAATAATCTCATCCTTACTAGGTGATTCTTTATCACGGGGTTGTCTATGAGACTTAGCAAAATTAAACTCATGAGACATATCCCCTAAGCCAATTGTAACAATATCCTTTTCGCAATCAATCCTAGCCTTAACAGTATTCAACAAGGGTCTACCAAAAATAATGGGACAAAAATAATCTTGTGGGGAACTAAGAACAAGAAAATCAGCGCGATATTTAACCTTCCCACACAAGACTTCAACATCTCTAACAATCCCAATCGGTGAAATAGTATCTCTATTGGCAAGCTTGATAGTAACATCAATACCTTCCAATTCAGCGGGTGCAATATCATGCATAATTTCTTTATATAAGCCATAGGGTATTGCACTTGCACTAGCACCCATATCACATAAGCCATGATAACAAATATCTCCTATTTTAACAGAAAGAACAGGCATGCCTACAACAGGTCTATGTATCTTAGCATCTGGTCTAACAATATTAGCAGTCTCACCACAGAAATAAATTACATGCCCATCTAAATCATCATCCAAGAGATCTTTAACTATAGCAATACTAGATCTTTAACCATAGGATCACTATAAGTGACAGTCTTTTCTTCAACTGTAATAGGTGCAACTGCTTTTACTTTAATAGGAGGATTATATTTAAACCACTTCTCCTTAAGGAGATCAACGTGAGTAGCAAAAGGTTCACAAAAAGAAGCTACTATCTCAGAGTCAAGTCCATACTTAGCGCTAAATCCACGAAAAGCATCAGTATCCATAAAAGATTTAACACAATCAAACTTAGGTGTCATACCTGACTCCTTACCATCGTCGGAACCCCAATCTTCAGAGTTGTGTTTATTTCTTTCCAATAAGTCCCACTTGAATTTAATAGTCTTCAGCATATAAGAACCAGCACAGGAAGTATCGAGCATGTTGAGATCATTGGGAGAAAGCCAAGCATAAATTTTTTGAATAATCATTTCTCTTGAGAGCTCATGATTGGGGCATGAATATAACATTGACTTAAGCCTCCCCCAAGCTTGAGCGATGCTTTCTCCTTTGCGAGGCCAGAAATTATATATGTAATTACGATCACGATGAACAAGATGCATAGGATAGAACTTCTGGTGAAATTCAAACTTCAATCATTTATAATTCCAAGATCTCGTATCATCACATAGCCTATACCATGTCAATGCATCTCCCTTCAAAGATAAAGGGAAGACCTTCCTTTTGACAACATCATCGGGAATACCTGCAAGCTTAAATAACCCACAAACTTCATCCACAAAGATAAGGGGTAAATTGGGATGCAATATTCCATCTCCTGCAAAGGGATTAGCTAGCAGTTTTTCTATCACACCCGAAGGAATCTCAAAGTAAATATTTTTAGTAGCTTCAGTAGGTTGAGGAGCAACTCTTTGCTCTTCTGGCCGGGGTGAAGATAGCCTGAACAAACCCCTCAAAGGATTAGTTTCCATAGTAACAAGTGATAGAAAATTTCATCACACTATATAAATGTTTCCTTACCAAGTCCAATCATCAAAGGCGCTTCACTCCTCGGCAACGGCGCCAGAAAAGAGTCTTGATGACCCACAAGTATGGGGGATCTATCGTAGTCCTTTAGATAAGTAAGAGTGTCGAACCCAACGAGGAGCAGAAGGAAATGACAAGCGGTTTTCAGTAAGGTTTTCTCTGCAAGCACTGAAATTTTAGGTAACAGATAGTTTTGTGATATGATAAATTGTAACGAGTAACAAGCAATGAAAGTAAATAAAGTGCACCAAGGTGGCCCAATACTTTTTTAGCAAAGGGCAAGTCTGGACAATTTCTTACAATGAGAAAAGAGCTCCCGAGGACACATGAGAATTATCGTCAAGCTAGTTTTCATGACGCTCATATGATTCGCGTTCGGTACTTTGATAATTTGATATGTGGGTGGACCGGTGCTTGGGTACTGTCCTTACCTGGACAAGCATCCCACTTATGGTTAACCCCTATTGCAAGCATCCGCAACTACAAAAGAAGTATTAAGGTAAACCTAACCACAACATTAGACATATGGATCCAAATCAGCCTCTTACGAAGCAACGCATAAACTAGGGTTTAAGCTTCTGTTACTCTAGCAACCCATCATCTACTTATTACTTCCCAATGACTTCCTCTAGGCCCAAATAATGGTGAAGTCTCATGTAGTCGACGTTCACATAACACCACTAGAGGAAAGACAACATACATCTCATCAAAATATCGAACGAATACCAAATTCACATGACTACTGATAGAAAGACTTCACCCATGTCCTCAGGAACAAACGTAACTACTCACAAAGCATATTCATGTTCATAATCAGAGGAGTAATAATATGCATTAAGGATCTTAACATATGATCTTCCACCAAGTAAACCAATTAGCATCAACTACAAGGAGTAATCAACACTAGTAGCAACCCACAGGTACCAACTTGTGGTTTTGATACAAGATTGGATACAAGAGATGAACTGGGGTTTTGAGAGAAGATGGTGCTGGTGAAGATGGTTATGGAGAATGACCCCCTCCCGAGGAGAGGGTCGTTGGTGATGACGACGGTGATGATTTCCCCCTCCCGGAGGGAAGTTTCCCCGACAGAACAACTTTGCCGGAGCTCTAGATTGCTTCCGCCAAGGTTCAGCCTCATGGCGGCGGAGTTTCATCCCGTAAGTTTGCCTCTGATTTTTCTCCAGGGTAAAACCCTTCATATAGCACAAGATGGGCACCAGAGGGCCACCAGGGGGCCCAGGAGACAGGGGGCACGCCTAGTAGGGGTGGGCGTGCCCCCCACCCTCCTGGCCAGGGTGTGGGCCACCTCTGGTGTTTTCTTTGCTCGATAATTCTTATTAATTTTTAAACTGACTTCCGTGGAGTTTCAGGATTTTTAGAGTTGTGCAGAATAGGTTTCCAATATTTGCTCCTTTTCCAGCCAGAATTCCAGCTGCCGGCATCCCCTCTTCATGATAAACCTTGTAAAATAAGAGAGAATAGCCATAAGTATTGAGATATAATGTGTAATAACAACCCATAATGCAATAAATATTGATATAGAAGCATGATGCAAAATGGACGTATCAGGCCGCTGCTTCCCGCCAGCGACAAATCAATGGAGGATGCTGGTCTTAGTTTTTGCTGGATGCCATGACAGGTAAGTGAATCATTCCTCTATTTAGATCTAGCGGTTGCAGAGATTTGTTTCTAAAGCTGAAACACTAGGGGTTGACTCCACGACCCGCCATGCGCTGTAGGTTCCCACTCCGAGGAGGAGTTCGCCGACAACCTTGAACACCCAGATCCGGTCCCTCGTTGTGCTGCGGACGGGAAAAGCCATCCCTGTTGTGCTGGCGGAGTCAAACGCAGGGTCTGCATGTGGGCAACATGTTAGTGTCCCCGGCTGGAGGAGGCGCAGGGCGGCATGCACGGTCGGCGTGAGGCATCTCTGACTCGGTCTTCCCAGTCAACCGACAGTTTCAAAGGCGCCCGGTTGAACAAAAAAGGTATGCGCTGGATACATACCCGATTTCTCTACGTTCCGTTGTAGGTGGCTGGATGTTTATCTGTTGTAGTATGAGATACAGCTTCATATTGTAGTTTTCCTGAATTTGTATTTCTCCCTAGAGATATTTTAATCGGGTTTCACTGCCCCCTGAGAACGTGTTCCTGCAAATAACTTGACAATGCTCCTAGTCCAGCAATTACTTTGAACAGTCATACTTTGCAGTTGAACCTTATGAGAAGTAATGGTTTGCTTGAAAAATTCAGGTTGCATCTTGGCAGTGCACCACCCGACAGGACGCCGTGCTCCTCTAGGATGAGGGTACAAGACGAGTTGATTTGCAAATACGTGGAGACAACACAAAGTGTTATTAGGCCAGAGATAGAAATTAGTTTCGATTCACTTGGTTGATTTCTACAACTTGTATTCGTGGGAGATAGTCTTTAGAGTTAGGTATGGAAAAAGCCTGCTGAACGTCGAAAGGACCAAATCAATGCAGGAGATCGTTTGCAGATTCTGGATGCGTACTGAAAAAATGGACTTCGAAATCGTTACATGCAGATCAGCTGATTTGCAGATTTCATGCTATACCGAGAAACAACTATATGTCAAAAATGTGGATCAGCTGTTTGTTAGATAGTTGTTGATTGGAAAGAATCCACTGGGATAGAGTATTTCCTTTTTGCATCCTACAGTCATCTCTGAGATAATTGCATCACCGAAGATTTATATAGTGGTTTTTTCATGCAATGCACAGCAGTGGCATATGTCTGACGCTGGCTGTTGGTGTACTGAAACATTCATCTGAGTCTAAGGTTATCTAAGTGTATAGAAACTGAAAGTTACATGGTGTTTAATTTCCATTATATGTGGGTTACTTCACATTTTTGTTAAGTATTTATAGTTTCCTTGGGCATTATTAACTGTGGATGCTCTAGAGTCTGCATATGAAATCACGGATAATTTGTTGTTGTGCACGGTCACGTTTGCAGTACTTTCATTTTTGACATTTCAAGATATTTTGCAGGAGTATGTGCTCCATGCAAGAGGACGGACAAAACGGGGTAGTAGAAATTCATTTTAGGTAATAGGCTTACCTGAGGTTTGCATATTTCTTCTCTCTACTCGTTACGGAATAGCAGACTGAAGTTAACTTTGTGCGTACTAAAAATGCATAATTGTTCTTTGAGGCAGGACATCCAATTGAACATATAACTGTTAATAAATTTGGGAAGTGATAAAGCGCTGACATTTTACATTTATTAATTTGCAGGGGAAGCCAGAAGCAGAGAATAGTGATAAAGTGTCTGAGCCATTCTCTAATCAGCCTGCCATGGAGTGCCTGAGCCGTTCTCGAATTAGTTGTTCCATCTCCCCCTTACGGCTGTCTCCACATTTAATGCACCCATGGGCTGGCTTCATTTTCCGCCCATACATGTGCTATACAGAGTAAAATACAGTATTGCTTCACGCATCCCATGCTAGTGAATGGTGGTGATTTCAGGAGCATCTGACACTACTAGGAAAAGAACTATAGATGGAATTGATACTAATGGCGCACCAGACATGTGGTGCGCCATTACTATATACTAATGGCGCATCATGTGTTGGTACGCCATTAGTGTCCAAATACTAATGGCGCACCACATCGCGGGTGCGCCATTAGTAAATTTTGTTTTAAATTTTTTATCAAAACTACTAATGGCGCACCGTGGGAGTGGTGTGCCATTACTAGTTGAACTAGTAATGGCGCACCATGCCACGGTGCGCCATTAGTAACTTGGCCACCACTTCCACCGAATGCACCCCCCTTGGTGGATCGCCTTTTCAGTTTTAAAAAAAATAAAAGAAAATGATGAAAATGTCAAAAAAATAAAAGAAAATAAGTTTCACATGTGATATGTGGTCTAGTTGTTGGGAAAATTTGCAAATATGAATTTCGACTTCATTTGCAAAATCTCTCGAGAATTTATAAAAATGGGCATAACTTTTGCATACTAACTCGGATGAAAAAGTTTTTTATATGAAAAATCATCTACTCGAAAAAGTTACATCTGAATTTCTCAAAAACCTAACAGAAAACCTAACAGAAAAATGGGAACCCCGTTAAACATTTTCAAAATCCTCAAAAACCTAACAGAAAAAAAGATACGGGGCTTTTAAGATCTGGAGAGGCAAAAAAATTCAAAAAAAAATTCAAACTCACTAATGGCGCACCTGCCCATGGTGCGCCATTAGTATCTTCCTGCCTTCAAAATTTAAAATAAGTCAAAAAAATAAAAAAAAGTTACTAATGGCGCACCTGCCCATGGTGCGCCATTAGTATCTTCCCGCCTTCAAAATTCAAAATAAGTCAAAAAAATAAAAAAAAGTTACTAATGGCGCACCGGCCCATGGTGCGCCATTAGTATCTTCCCGCCTTCAAAATTCAAAATAAGTCAAAAAAATAAAAAAAAGTTACTACTGGCGCACCGGCCCATGGTGCGCCATTAGTATCTTCCCGCCTCCAAAATTCAAAATAAGTGAAAAAAGTAAAAAAAAAATTAGTAATGGCGCACCTGCTCACGGTGCGCCATTACTATGTCGTATATATGGCTGGGCGCACCCCCTCCACTCCACCTCTCCTCCACTCCATCTCCTCCTCTCCTCTCCTCCACTCCATCTCCTCCTCTCCTCTCCTCCACTCCTTCTCCTCCTCTCCGGCGACCTCCTTCTCCTCTCCGGCGACCTCCCCCTCCTCTCCGGCGACCTCCTCCTCTCCGGGAACCTCCTCCTCCCTCCTCTCCTCC
>NC_057801.1:802372177-802420288 GCF_018294505.1 Triticum aestivum | reverse complement strand
CCTCTCCTCCCCTCCCCTCCCCTCACGGTTTCTCCTCCCTCCTCTCCGGTGAGCTCCTCCTCCCTCCTCTCCTCCCATTCCCTCATGGTTTCTCCTTCCTCCTCTCCGATTCTTCGGTGAACTCCTCTCCGGCGACCTCCTCCTCCTCTCTGGCAATGTAGGCGAGCGCCTCTCCGGTGACCTCCTCCTCCTCCTCTCCGGCGAACTCCTCTCTGGCAAAAGAACACGGCAAAAGAACGTACAAGATCCAAAAACAGGAACAAAATTTGAAATAATATCGTGCCAAAAAACGAGCAAAAAAAACTAGCAAAAAATGGGCAAAAAAATCACGATCCAGATCCAAATTCAAAATTCAAAAATAGCAATGGCGCACGGTGGGGGTTAGACGGTGCGCCACTACTATTTTCCCGCCTTCAAAATTCAAAAATACTAATGGCGCACCGTGGCCTATACTAATGGCGCACCAGTGGCCTATACTAATAGCGCACTGTGGCCTATACTAATGGCGCACCAGTGGTGCGCCATTAGTATACCAGATACTAATGGCGCATCAGTGGTGCGCCATTAGTAAAAATTACTAATGGCGTGCTAGTAATGGCCCACTAGTGATGCGCCATTAGTAGGCAAAACTGGTGCGCCATTAGTAGGCCTTTTCCTAGTAGTGTGAGCCTGAGCTCAGAAATGAATATTCGATCCCAAAGGTCTTACTTAGAACTTTATTAAAACAAAAGCTATAAAACATGATTACTACAGTATCTTAATCATGTGGACACACACAAAAACAGTAGGGGTAAATATTGGGTTGTCTCCCAACAAGCGCTTTTCTTTAATGCCTTTTAGCTAGGAATGATGATTTCATTGATGCTCACATAAAATATAATATTTGAAACATAAAGAGAGCATCATGAGGAATATATTTAGCACATTTAAGCCTAACCCACTTCCTATGCGTAGGGATTTTGTGATCAAACAATTTTTTGGAGCAAGAATCAACTATCATAGGAAGGCAAAATAAGCATGACTTCAAAAATTTCAACACATAGAGAGGAAACTTGATATTATTGCAATATGTAGAAGCATATGATCCTCTCTCGTAATAATTTTCAGTAGCATCATGAATGAATGCAACCATATAACCAGCACATAAAGCATTCTTTTCATGATCTACTTGCATAGAAATTTTACTATTCTCCACATAAGCAAATTTATTCTCATCAATAGTAGTGGGAGCAAACTCAACAAAATAACTATCATGTGAAGCATAATCCAATTGAAAATTAAAATCATGATGACAAGTTTCATGGTTATCTTTATTCTTTATAGCATACATGTTATCACAATAATCATCATAAATAGGAGGCATGCTTTCATCATAACAAATTTGCTTATCAAAACTTGGGGGACTAAAAATATCATCTTCATCAAACATAGCATCCCCAAGCTTGTAACTTTGCATATCATTAGCATCATGGATATTCAAGGAATTCATTCTAACAACATTGCAATCATGCTCATCATTCAAAGATTTAGTGCCAAACATTTTAATGCATTCTTCCTCTTGAGAACAATTATCGGAATCCTTATTTTCACGGAAGGCATTAAAAAAATGAAGCATATGTGGCACCCTCAATTCCATTTTTTGTAATTTTATTTTATAGACTAGATTAGTGATAAAACAAGAAACTAAAAGATTCAATTGCAAGATCTAGAGATATACCTTCAAGCACTCACCTCCCCGGCAACGGCGCCAGAAAAGAGCTTGATGTCTACTATGCAACCTTCTTCTTTTAGACGTTGTTGGGCCTCCAAGTGCAGAGGTTTGTAGGACAGTACAAAATTTCCCTCAAGTGGATGACCTAAGGTTTATAAATCCGTGGGAGGCGTAGGATGAAGATGGTCTCTCTCAAACAACCCTGCAACCAAGTAACAAAGAGTCTCTTCTGTCCCCAACACACCCTATACAATGGTAAATTGTATAGGTGCACTAGTTCGGCGAAGAGATGGTGATACAAGTGCAATATGGATGGTAGATATAGGTTTTTGTAATCTGAAAATATAAAAACAGCAAGGTAACTAATGATAAAAGTGAGCACAGACAGTATTGCAATGCTTCGAAAGAAGGCCTAGGGTTCATACTTTCACTAGTGCAAGTTGTCTCAACAATGATAACATAATTAGATAATATAACAATCCCTCAACATGCAACAAAGAGTCACTCCAAAGTCACTAATAGCGGAGAACAAACGAAGAGATTATTGTAGGGTACGAAACCACCTCAAAGTTATTCAAGAGTCCGTAGTAAAATAACACGAAGCTATTCTTTCCGTTCGATCTATCCTAGAGTTCGTACTATAATAACACCCTTAAGACACAAATCAACCAAAACCCCAATGTCACCTAGATAATCCAATGCCACCTCAAGTATCTGTGGGTATGAATATACGATATGCATCATACAATCTCAGATTCATCTATTCAACCAAGACAAAGAACTTCAAAGAGTGCCCCAAAGTTTCTACCGGAGAGTCAATACGAAAACGTGTGCCAACCACCATGCATAAGTTCACAAGGTCATAAACCCGCAAGTTGATCACCAAAACATACATCAAGTAGATCACGTGAATATCCCATTATCACCACAAATAAGCACATGCAAGACATACATCAAGTGTTCTCAATTCATTAAAGACAAAATATGACAAGATAACTTCAAAGGGAAAACTCAATCCAATTCAATAGAGTAGAGGGGGAGAAACATCATAAGATCCAACTATAATAGCAAAGCTCGCGGTACATCAAGATCGTGCCATATCAAGAACACGAGAGAGAGAGGGAGCAAACATATAGCTACTGGTACATACCCTCAGCCCCGAGGGTGAACTACTCCCTCCTTGTCATGGAGAGCGCCGAGATGATGAAGATGGACACCAGTGATGATTCCCCCCTCCGGCATGGTGCCGGAACAGGGTCCCGATTGGTTTTTGGCTACAGAGGCTTGCGGCGGCGGAACTCCCGATCTAGGTTTCTTTCTGGGGGTTTCTGTATTTACAGGAATTTTTGGCGTCGGTCTCACGTCAGGGGGGGGGTCTCCGAGTCATCCACGAGATAGGGGGGCGCGCCCAGGGGGGTAGGGCGCGCCCTCCACCCTTGTGGATAGCTCGGGACTCTTCTGGCCCAACTCTTTTACTCCGGGGGCTTATTTTGGTCCATAAGAAAATCATCAAAATTGGCACGTCAATTGGACTCCGTTTGGTATTCCTTCTCTATAAAACTCAGAAACAAGGAAAAAACAGAAACTGGTACTGGGCTCTAGGTTAATAGGTTAGTCCCAAAAATTATATAAAATAGCATATAAATGCATATAAAACATCCAAGATGGATAATATAATAGCATGGAACAATAAAAAATTATAGATACGTTGGAGACGTATCATGGTGGCGTCGATGGCAGAGAGACCAGACAAGGTCGATACGTCAGTACATGCTTTGAGGGTGGATTGAGGGAAGATGGAGGTGACGGCCCTTTTGCAGCGTGTGCGTGTGATACTCAATGACAGTGCGCCAGACCGGAGTGTTACCCAGTCCCGCCTATGTGGCTTTGGATGGGGCATCCGGCGTTAGATGTTAGGCTTTTGTGCGATGTCTGTTTGGTATTTGGCCCGGACATTCGGCACACCTTCATCAAGAGGATAGGAGTAGCGACAGGTGTCGTCGAGATGGTGGCCTCGGGCTTCCTGTTGTATTTCGTTGTAAGGTCATTGTGAATAATAAATAATATGGCCGCATGCATCTCCTAGATGCAGAGGCCGGGGGTGATTCCACCTTTTCTAAGAAAAACAATAATGTATAGGAGGCCTGGAAATTAGTCTTGGAGCATGCTTTACTTATTTCTCTATAAAATTGCTTGATGACATCAGCAACTAGTGGAACATCTAGGGAATGAAAGAAGACTATCACTTGGCAATAGAATGCATACATATCGCAAACCAAGATATGATGGCCGTGAAAACGGGATGTTGCCCTGATGAGGGAAGGACCTTGAGCCCCACCTCGCTGACCCCCGCATGCAAAAGACGGGTGAGGTCGTCCGGTAATTATAATCTCAGGCTGTCTTGAGGTTACCAAATCCATTGGCGAGCCAAATGGGGATTACATTAAGATTACAGCAGACTATGTCAACCTTCCTACAACACGGCGAATAATTTCATATGTGGGTGTCAAGCATATATGAATGAGTATAAATTTAACTGTATATCAGAATGAGTTTAGTCAACAATTGGTTTTTTTTTCTGTGTGCTGCACCTATGTATGTTTTGAGCAGCTTTGTTGTTGTTGCTCTGTCTGTGGTTGAATTACACTATGAGGATTTATGTGCCTGGGTGTTGAATTTTATGAAGGAAATATGCCCTAGAGGCAATAATAAAGTTATTATTTATTTCCTCATATCATGATAAATGTTTATTATTCATGCTAGAATTGTATTAACCGGAAACATGATACATGTGTGAATACATAGACAAACATATAGTCACTAGTATGCCTCTACTTGACTAGCTCATTAATCAAAAGATGGTTATATTTCCTAACCATAGACATGTGTTGTCATTTGATTAATGGGATCACATCATTAGAAGAATGATGTGATTGACATGACCCATTCTGTTAGCCTAGCACTTGATCGTTTAGTATATTGCTATTGCTTTCTTCATGACTTATACATGTTCCTATAACTATGAGAAATATGCAACTCCCGTTTACTGGAGGAACACTTTGGGTACTACCAAACGTCACAACGTAACTGGGTGATTATAAAGGAGTACTACAGGTGTCTCCGAAGGTACATGTTGAGTTGGCGTATTTCGACATTAGGTTTTGCCACTCCGATTGTCGGAGAGGTATCTCTGGGACCTCTCGGTAATGCACATCTTTATAAGCCTTGCAAGCAATGTGACCAAATGAGTTGGTTACGGAATGATGCATTACGGAACGAGTAAAGAGACTTGCCAGTAACGAGATTGAACTAGGTATTGGATACGGACGATCAAATCTCGGGCAAGTAACATACCGAGGACAAAGGGAACAACGTATGTTGTTATGCGGTTTGACCGATAAAGATCTTCATAGAATATGTAGGAACCAATATGGGCATCCAGGTTCTGCTATTGGTTATTGACCGAGAATAGTTCTAGGTCATGTCTACATAGTTCTCGAACCCGTAGGGTCCGCACGCTTAACGTTACGATGACAGTTTTATTATGAGTTTATAAGTTTTGATGTACCAAAGTTTGTTCAGAGTCCCGAATGTGATCACGGACATGACGAGGAGTCTCGAAATGGTCGAGACATAAAGATTGATATATTGGACGACTATATTCGGACACTGGAAGTGTTCCGGGTGATTTCGGAGAAAACCGGAGTGCCGAAGGGTTACCGGAACCCCCCTGGAGAGTTAATGGGCCACATGGGCCTTAGTGGGAAGAGAGAGGGGCGGCCAGGGTGGGCCACGCGCCCCCTCTCCCTCTGGTACGAATTGGACTAGGAGGGGGGGCGGCGTCCCCCTCTTTCCTTCCCCCCTCTCCCCCTTCCTTTCCCCTCCTAGTAGGAGTAGGAAAGGGGGAGTCCTACTCCTACTAGGAGGACTCCTCCTCCTCCTTGGCGTGCCCACAAGGGCCGGCCGGCCTCCTCCCTCCCTCCTGTATATACGGGGGCATGGGGCACCCCATGACACACAAGTTGATCTACGGATCGTTCCTTAGCCGTGTGCGGTGCCCCCCTCCACCATATTCCACCTCGGTCATATCGTCGCGGAGTTTAGGCGAAGCCCTGCGCCGGTAGAACATCATCATCATCACCACGCCGTCGTGCTGACGGAACTCATCCCCGAAGCTTTGCTGGATCGGAGCCCGGGGATCGTCATCGAGCTGAACGTGTGCTGAACTCAGAGGTGCCGTACGTTCGGTGCTTGGATCGGTCGGATCGTGAAGACGTACGACTACATCAACCGCGTTGTGCTAACGCTTCTGCTTACGGTCTACGAGGGTACATGGACAATACTCTCCCCTCTCGTTGCTATGCCATCACCATGATCTTGCGTGTGCGTAGGAATTTTTTTGAAATTCCTACGTTCCCCAACAGTGGCATCCGAGTCTAGGTTTTATGCGTTGATGTTATATGCACGAGTAGAACACAAGTGAGTTGTGGGTGATACAAGTCATACTGCTTACCAGCATGTCATACTTTGGTTCGGCGGTATTGTGAGATGAAGCGGCCCGGACCGACATTACGCGTACGCTTACGCGAGACTGGTTGCACCGTTACGAGCACTCGTGCTTAAAGGTGGCTGGTGGGTGTCTGTCTCTCTCACTTTAGCTGAATCGAGTGTGGCTACGCCCGGTCCTTGCGAAGGTTAAAACAGCACCAACTTGACGAACTATCGTTGTGGTTTTTATGCGTAGGTAAGAATGGTTCTTGCTAAAGCCCGTAGTAGCCACGTAAAATTTGCAACAACAAAGTAGAGTACGTCTAACTTGTTTTTGCAGGGCATGTTGTGATGTGATATGGTCAAGACGTGATGCTATATTATATTGTATGAGATGATCATGTTTTGTAACCGAAGTTGTCGGCAACTGGCAGGAGCCATATGGTTGTCGCTTTATTGTATGAAATGCAAACGCCCTATAATTGCTTTACTTTATCTCTAAGCGGTAGCGATAGTCGTAGAAGCAATAGATGGCGTAACGACAACGATGCTACGATGGAGATCAAGGTGTCGTCCCGGTGACGATGATGATCACGACGGTGCTTCAAAGATGGAGATCACAAGCACAAGATGATGATGGCCATATCATATCACTTATATTGATTGCATGTGATGTTTATCCTTTATGCATCTTATCTTGCTTTGATTGACGGTAGCATTTTAAGATGATCTCTCACTAATAATCAAGAAGTGTTCTCCCTGAGTATGCACCGTTGCGAAAGTTCTTCGTGCTGAGACACCACGTGATGATGGGGTGTGATAGGCTCTACGTTCAAATACAACGGGTGCAAAACAGTTGCACACGCGGAATACTCAGGTCATACTTGACGAGCCTAGCATATATAGATATGGCCTCGGAACACAGAGATCGAAAGGTCGAGCGTGAATCATATAGTAGATATGATCAACATATTGATGTTCACCATTGAAACTACTCCATCTCACGTGATGCTCGGACATGGTTTAGTTGATTTGGATCACGTGATCACTTAGATGACTAGAGAGATGTCTGTCTAAGTGGGAGTTGTTTAGTAATATGATTAATTGAACTTAAATTTATCATGAACTTAGTACCTGATAGTATTTTGTTTGTCTATGTTTGTTTGTAGATAGATGGCTTGTGCTGTTGTTCCGTTGAATTTTAATGTGTTCCTTGAGAAAGCAAAGTTGAAAGATGATGGTAGCAATTACACGGACTGGGTCCGTAACCTGAGGATTATCCTCATTGCTGCACAGAAAAGTTACGTCCTGGAAGCACCGCTGGGTGCCAGGCCTGCTGCTGATGCAACTGACGATGTTAAGAACTTCTGGCAGAGCAAAGCTGATGACTACTCGATAGTTCAGTGTGCCATGCTTTACGACTTAGAACTGGGTCTACAACGACGTTTTGAACGTCATGGAGCATATGAGATGTTCCAGGAGTTGAAGTTAATATTCCAAGCAAATGCCCGGATTGAGAGATATGAAGTCTCCAATAAGTTCTATAGCTGCAAGATGGAAGAGAATAGTTCTGTCAGTGAACATATACTCAAAATGTCTGGGTATAATAATCACTTGATTCAACTGGGAGTTAATCTTCGTGATGATAGTGTCATTGACAGAATTCTTCAATCACTGCCACCAAGCTACAAGAGCTTCGTGATGAACTATAATATGCAAGGGATGAACAAGACTATTCCCGAGCTCTTCGCAATGCTAAAAGCCGCGGAGGTAGAAATCAAGAAGGAGCATCAAGTGTTGATGGTTAACAAGACCACCAGTTTCAAGAAAAAGGGCAAAGGGAAGAAGAAGGGGAACTTCAAAAAGAACAGCAAGCAAGTTGCTGCTCAAGAGAAGAAACCCAAGTCTGGACCTAAGCCTGAAACTGAGTGCTTCTACTGCAAGGAGACTGGACACTGGAAGCGGATCTGCCCCAAGTATTTGGCGGATAAGAAGGATGGCAAAGTGAACAAAGGTATATGTGATATACATGTTATTGATGTGTACCTTACTAATGCTCGCAGTAGCACCTGGGTATTTGATACTGGTTCTGTTGCTAATATTTGCAACTCGAAACAGGGACTACGGATTAAGCGAAGATTGGCTAAGGACAAGGTGACGATGCGCGTGGGAAATGGTTCCAAAGTCGATGTGATCGCGGTCGGCACGCTACCTCTACATCTACCATCGGGATTAGTTTTAGACCTAAATAATTGTTATTTGGTACCAGCGTTAAGCATGAACATTATATCTGGATCTTGTTTGATGCGAGACGGTTATTCATTTAAATCAGAGAATAATGGTTGTTCTATTTATATGAGTAATATCTTTTATGGTCATGCACCCTTGAAGAGTGGTCTATTTTTATTGAATCTCGATAGTAGTGGTACACATATTCATAGTGTTCAAACCAAAAGATGCAGAGTTAATAATGATAGTGCAACTTATTTGTGGCACTGCCGTTTAGGTCATATCGGTGTAAAGCGCATGAAGAAACTCCATACTGATGGGCTTTTGGAATCACTTGATTATGAATCACTTGGTACTTGCGAACGGTGCCTCATGGGCAGGATGACTAAAACGCCGTTCTCCGGAACTATGGAGCGAGCAACTGATTTGTTGGAAATCATACATACTGATGTTTGTGGTCCAATGATTGTTGAGGCTCGCGGCGGGTATCGTTATTTTCTCACCTTCACAGATGATTTGAGCAGATATGGGTATATCTACTTGATGAAACACAAGTCTGAAACATTTGAAAAGTTCAAAGAATTTCAGAGTGAAGTAGAAAATCATCGTAACAAGAAAATAAAATTTCTACGATCTGATCGTGGAGGAGAATATTTGAGTTACGAGTTTGGTCTACACTTGAAATAATACGGAATAGTTTCGCAATTCACGCCACCCGGAACACCACAACGAAATGGTGTGTCCGAACGTCGTAATCGTACTTTACTAGATATGGTGCAATCTATGATGTCTCTTACTGATTTACCGCTATCGTTTGGGGTTATGCTTTAGAGACGGCCGCATTCACGTTAAATAGGGCACCATCAAAATCCGTTAAGATGACGCCTTATGAACTGTGGTTTGGCAAGAAACCAAAGTTGTCATTTCTTAAAGTTTGGGGCTGCGATGCTTATGTGAAGAAACTTCAACCAGATAAGCTCGAACCCAAATCGGAGAAATGTGTCTTCATAGGATACCCAAAATAGACTATTGGGTACACCTTCTATCACAGATCTGAGGGCAAGATTTTCGTTGCTAAAATCGGATCCTTTCTAGAGAAGGAGTTTCTCTCGAAAGAAGTGAGTGGGAGGAAAGTAGAACTTGATGAGATAACTGTATCTACTCCCTTATTGGAAAGTAGTTCATCACAAGAACCGGTTCCTGTGACAACTACACCAATTAGTGAGGAAGCTAATGATATTGATCATGAAACTTCAGATCAAGTTTCTACTGAACCTCGTAGGTCTACCAGAGTAAGATCCGCACCAGAGTGGTACGGTAATCCAATTCTGGAAGTCATGTTGCTTGACCATGATGAACCTATGAACTATGAGGAAGCGATGATGAGCCCAGATTCCGCAAAATGGCTAGAGGCCATGAAATCTGAGATGGGATCCATGTATGAAAACAAAGTATGGACTTTGGTTGACTTGCCCGATGATCGGCAAGCCATTGAGAATAAATGGATCTTTAAGAAGAAGACTGACGCTGATGGTAATATAACTGTCTATAAAGCTCGACTTGTTGTGAAAGGTTTTCGATAAGTTGAAGGGGTTGACTACGATGAGACTTTCTCACCCGTAGCGATTCTTAAGTCTGTCCGAATCATGTTAGCTATTGCTGCATTTCATAATTATGAAATTTGGCAAATGGATGTCAAAACTGCATTCTTGAGTGGATTTCTGGAAGAAGAGTTGTATATGATGCAGCCAGAAGGTTTTGTAGATCCAAAAGGTACTAACAAAGTGTGCAAGCTCCAACGTTCCATTTATGGACTGGTGCAAGCATCTCGGAGTTGGAATAAACGCTTTGATAGTGTGATCAAAGCATATGGTTTTATACAGACTTTTGGAGAAGCCTGTATTTACAAGAAAGTGAGTGGGAGCTCTGTAGCATTTCTGATATTATATGTAGATGACATATTATTAATTGGAAATGATATACAATTTCTGGATAGCATAAAGGGATACTTGAATAAAAGTTTTTCAATGAAAGACCTTGGTGAAGCTGCTTACATATTAGGCATCAAGATCTATAGAGATAGATCAAGACGCTTAATAGGACTTTCACAAAGCACATACCTTGATAAAATTTTGAAAAAGTTCAAAATGGATCAGGCAAAGAAAGGGTTCTTGCCCGTACTACAAGGTGTGAAGTTGAGTCAAACTCAATGCCCGACCATAGCAGAAGATAGAGAGAAAATGAAAGATGTTCCCTATGCTTCAGCCATAGGCTCTATCATGTATGCAATGCTGTGTACCAGACCTGACGTATGCTTAGCAATAAGCTTGGCATGAAGGTACCAAAGTAATCCAGGAATGGATCACTGGACAGCGGTCAAGAACATCCTGAAATACCTGAAAATGACTAAGGATATGTTTCTCGTATATGGAGGTGACAAAGAGCTAGTCGTAAATGGTTACGTTGATGCAAGCTTTGACACAGATCCGGACGATTCTAAATCACAAACCAGATACGTGTTTTTATTAAACGGTGGAGCTGTAAGTTGGTGCAGTTCTAAACAAAGCGTCATGGCAGGATCTACATGTGAAGCGGAGTACATAGCTGCTTCGGAAGCAGCAAATGAAGGAGTCTGGATGAAGGAGTTCATTTCCGATCTAGGTGTCATACCTAGTGCATCGGGACAGATGAAAATCTTCTATGACAATACTGGTGCAATTGCCTTGTCAAAAGAATCCAGATTTCACAAGAGGACCAAGCACATCAAGAGATGCTTCAATTCCATTCGGGACCAAGTCCAAGTGGGAGACATAGAGATTTGCAAGATACATACGGATCTGAATGTTGCAGACCCGTTGACTAAGCCACTCTCACGAGCAAAACATGATCAGCACCAAGACTCCATGGGTGTTAGAATCATTACTATGTAATCTAGATTATTGACTCTAGTGCAAGTGGGAGACTGAAGGAAATATGCCCTAGAGGCAATAATAAAGTTATTATTTATTTCCTCATATCATGATAAATGTTTATTATTCATGCTAGAATTGTATTAACCGGAAACATGATACATGTGTGAATACATAGACAAACATATAGTCACTAGTATGCCTCTACTTGACTAGCTCATTAATCAAAAGATGGTTATGTATCCTAACCATAGACATGTGTTGTCATTTGATTAATGGGATCACATCATTAGAAGAATGATGTGATTGACATGACCCATTCCGTTAGCCTAGCACTTGATCGTTTAGTATATTGCTATTGCTTTCTTCATGACTTATACATGTTCCTATAACTATGAGAAATATGCAACTCCCGTTTACTGGAGGAACACTTTGGGTACTACCAAACGTTACAACGTAACTGGGTGATTATAAAGGAGTACTACAGGTGTCTCCGAAGGTACATGTTGAGTTGGCGTATTTCGAGATTAGGTTTTGTCACTCCGATTGTCGGAGAGGTATCTCTGGGTCCTCTCGGTAATGCACCTCTTTATAAGCCTTGCAAGCAATGTGACCAAATGAGTTGGTTACGGAATGATGCATTACGGAACGAGTAAAGAGACTTGCAGGTAACGAGATTGAACTAGGTATTGGATACCGACGATCAAATCTCGGGCAAGTAACATACCGATGACAAAGGGAACAACGTATGTTGTTATGCGGTTTGACCGATAAAGATCTTTGTAGAATATGTAGGAACCAATATGGGCATCCAGGTTCCGCTATTGGTTATTGACCAAGAATAGTTCTAGGTCATGTCTACATAGTTCTCGAACCCGTAGGGTCCGCACGCTTAACGTTACGATGACAGTTTTATTATGAGTTTATAAGTTTTGATGTACCGAAGTTTGTTCGGAGTCCCGAATGTGATCACGGACATGACGAGGAGTCTCGAAATGGTCGAGACATAAAGATTGATATATTGGACAACTATATTCGGACACCGGAAGTGTTCCGGGTGATTTCGGAGAAAACCGGAGTGCCGGAGGGTTACCGGAACCCCCCCTGGAGAGTTAATGGGCCACATGGGCCTTGGTGGGAAGAGAGAGGGGTGGCCAGGGTGGGTCGCGCGCCCCCTCTCCCTCTGGTCCGAATTGGACTAGGAGGGGGGGGGGGCGGCGCCCCCCTCTTTCCTTCCCCCCCTCTCCCCCTTCCTTTCCCCTCCTAGTAGGAGTAGGAAAGGGGGAGTCCTACTCCTACTAGGAGGAGGACTCCTCCTCCTTGGCGCGCCCATAAGGGCCGGCCGGCCTCCTCCCTCCCTCCTTTATATACGGGGGCAGGGGGGCACCCCATGACACACAAGTTGATCTACGGATCGTTCCTTAGCCGTGTGCAGTGCCCCCCTCCACCATATTCCACCTCGGTCATATCGTCGCGGAGTTTAGGCGAAGCCCTGCGCCGGTAGAACATCATCATCGTCACCACGCCGTCGTGCTGACGGAACTCATCCCCGAAGCTTTGCTGGATCGGAGCCCGGGGATCATCATCGAGTTGAACGTGTGCTGATCTCGGAGGTGCCGTACGTTCGGTGCTTGGATCGGTCGGATCGTGAAGACGTACGACTACATCAACCGCGTTGTGCTAACGCTTCCGCTTACGGTCTACGAGGGTACGTGGACAATACTCTCCCCTCTCGTTGTTATGCCATCACCATGATCTTGCGTGTGCGTAGGAAATTTTTTGAAATTACTACGTTCCCCAACATTTTAAAGGGTCGGGGAGATGTTTAGTTCGCTTTAGTGATATTTACCCTCCTAAACCTAGTTCTGTTATATCTCCATGATGTTCACATTTACTGAATTCTTGGTCTGTGGGAGATATATGAGTTCGTTGCAGGAGAGATACATGCGAAGCAAATGGTGTAGAAGTGCATGCTCTAGCCAATGCAACCAAAAGACCGATCTGATGGAAGAGACTAGGCAGCACATTATACGTCAACACTCCCCCTCACGTGTGGCTCCCTCGGGCCTAAACATGGACCGAAAGTGGGCTGCAATTTTAATTGCGCTAGCCGGGTCTTGAACTCAAGACCTCTTGGCTCTGATACCATGTAGAGAGATGTTTTGCAATACAATGATTGTTATATTGATGGGGTGCTGTTGCACATATATATAAGTACAGGGTAGGCCTCAACCTCAACTACACACAACTAGGAGGTGGGCCACAACACGTAATACATGCAACACAAAGTACAACTCAACAAATGGCACTCACGGGCCAAGTTGCCTTTTTTTTCGAATTCCTGGGCCAAGTTGCTGTTGGCGGTGGCAACATATAGATATTAAACTAGATTGATTGAGCTTTGTGGGCCGTTTAGTATGCTTCGTGGTCTATTAGATGACGAAGATAACTGTGGATCTTTTGGTTGGCTAGTAGTACTGATTCGTTCAGCTGGTAGGCTTCTAGTTTCATTAGTTTGCTTATTCAATTTTGTGTGTACACCAATAACTCTTTATTTATCAGCTTCTATGCAATGGAGTTGGGTGAGATGTGTACAAGTCCGTTAAAATGCTTGGCTCGTTGAGCTTCCTAGATTGCACATTGGTCCATCAATAAGTAAATCCCTATGATCCCACTAAGAAATAAAACTAGAAAAGGTCTAAAAAATCATTTTGGTAGATATATTTTGGGAATATATACTCTTTTCGTTTACGTGCTGAAGATTCGATATATCGGCCATCTAAGCCTCATCCGTTGTTATAAAAGCATGTGGTACCTCATATCGGTGCAGGTAGTTAGTTTTAGTCTCTTAGTGAGATAGAGTCATGAACACAACCATCTTTGCTCTCTCCAAGGAAGTATATCAGTAACACACAGATAGTCATGAACTAATGATTCAGGCGGAGATAGTCATGAGCTAATGACTAATGAGGTATATAAGTGGGAGGCATCTGGACACACATCCCTTGAATCAGATAAAGAAGGAGTACTAGGATAAACAATGAACGTAGTCGCAGCACGAATGCGCGCGAGAAGTGTGAGAAGCACCTCGCTCATGACGGAGAGGTTTGTTGAGATAGCTTGTGGAGCCAAATCACAAAGACTAAAAATGCAGCTCCAACAGATGATGTAGATGCAAAAAAAGCTACATCACCTCCTCCAAGTGATGTAAAATATAACACTTGAAGATGAAAATTTGCATCTCCACCTCCTTGCTGATGTAAAACTGCAGCCACGTCCGAACACCCAACTGCCGCTGGAAGTAGTGATTCATTCAGCTGGTGGGCTATTAGTTTCATTAGTTTGCCTACGCAATTTTATGTGTACACTAACAACTCTGTATTTGTCAGCTTCAATGCAATGAAGTTGGGTGTGATGTGTTCAAGTCCATGAAAATGCATGGTTCATTGAGTTTCCTAGATTGCACATTTATCTATTATAATAAATAAATCCTTATGATCCCACTAAGAAATAAGACTAGAAAAAGTGAAAAAAATCCTGGAAGAACATATATTTTGGGAAATATATACTCTTTATTATATGCGCGGAATATATGATATATTGGCCATCAGAGCCTCATCCTTTTTTTAGAAACGAATGTGATGCCTCCTATCGCTGCACGTAGGCTAGTTTTAGTCTCTCTTACTGCTCTACCCAGCCATCTTTGCTAAGCAAAGTAGGAGATAGAAGTGGGAGGCATATGGACACACATCCGTTGAGTAAGCTGAGGAAGGAGCACTGGGATTCCAGAATGGAGTCGCAGCATGGAAGTGTGCGAGAAGTCTGAGAAGCACCTCGCTCGTTGGAGAAGTTTGTCGTGATGGTTCGTAGAGCCTGAATGGTCCGAACATCTTAATTGGCTTATCAGAAGTCAGACGTACAAGTCTAAGTATGCTTGCAAGTCGATTGTGTGCTTTGGTGCGTGGTTTAAAGATGTAGCTAGCTATAACCGGGCTACTTTAGTTCGAGTAGACTGGTTTTCCACTTTGTGATAACGACCGATCACCACATATATGCACGTGTACGTTTTTGTTCTCTTTTCCATGAGAAAACTTCGCTATATTTGTGCGTGTTCACTGTGAAGCAACCCGAAAGTCGCTCCCGTGCAGCTCCACGGGCCGCACCGGGGCGCCCAAACTCCGGCCGCCTAGGGGCCCTCCTTCTCCTCCTCTCCCCTCACCGCCGCCGAAGGGCGTCGCTGGGCAAAGCCTGGGCAGCAGAGGGCCGCGTGGCCGCAGTGACGAGGGGTGGCTTGGCGCGCAGGCGTGGATCTGGCCGGGGTGAGCGTAGCGGCCTTATGCTGCACGGATCTGGCGCCATGGCTTGTGCGCCGGCGCGCGTGCGGCCCAGTCGTGCTGCTGCCGGGCGGATCCAGGGGCTGCCTGGTGCGCTGGTGCGCCAGGGACGTGCGAGGGTGGTTCCTGGCCGGATGCGGTGTGTGGTTGCGTGGATACCGGGGCAGCAGCCCCGGGATGGTGCGAGGTGCGGCCAGAGGGGAGGTGCTGCTCAAGGTGTGGGCGCAGTCGGGTCGCAGTGTGTCTGTGCGGGGAGGTGTGACACGAGGTGCTCGGTGGCGTGGTTCTGCCGTCGTGACGATGCGCAGCGGCGCGGTCGGGTCGTTGCGGATCTGCTGCTCGGAGGTCGCGAAGTGGGAAGGTGGTCAGATACGGCCAGTTCTAACCTCCGTGGCTCGTTGGAGGGCTTGCTGATGCATGATGTGCGGGGCTCAAGAGGTTGACCCGGGCGAAAGCTTGTCTCCGGCGTGTCCGGAGCCGGCGATGGAGACACTTTCAAGCGTTGTTTCCTTCTTGTTGGCATCATTGAGCTACTCTCAGCTCCAATCTTCGCAGCTTCGAGGGAAACCCTAGATCCATGGGATTGGATGATGACGATGCTCTAGCATCGTATCCCCCCTCGGGGGCTTCGTCTTTGGAGCTAGGCATCATTGAGCGGGACCGATGAAAGTTGGTGGAGTTGACGTCGAGACTTCTGTGGCAACGATGATGGGTGTGTGCGATGTCGGAGACGCGGCAATGGTTGCGATAGTCGGCTCTTCTCCGACGTGTTCGTGGTATGTAACGCCCGGATTATTATGCTACAGTGAAACTCTGTTAGTGATGTCACGTCACCTCCGTTACTGTTGCTAATCTTTCGTTAGTTCAAAATCGGTCCAAAAATCAAATTCAAAATATGTCAAAAAAACAAAAGTTTTCAAACGTCAAAACAAAAATGTTCGGTGGGTGCCAAATATTGCACTGGCAATTATTGTGGAGAAGACATGTTTTTAGAAAGTGCCTAAATATTTTAAAGTGGAAATAAAACAGAAAAGGGAAATAAATAAAAGAAAACAAAACTAACAGCAAAAAAAAGGGAAGACCCCCCCCCCCAAACCCCCTGGGCCAACTGGCCCAGCTAGCCAACTCAAACCGGCCCAGCCGGGCCAGCCCACTCCCTCGTTCCCCCTTTTCTTGTTCCCCCGACCAGGGTCGGAACAGGGCGCGTCCCCACCCAACCACCTCGCCGGCACCGACGCTGGGAGGGGATAAGGTTGCCAACGCCGTGCCTCCTAGGTTTCTCCTCCCAGTCACCCCGCTCTCCCCCTCGGCCCCTGCGCCTCTCCCTCTCCCCTAAGATCCACTCGCCGCTCCTCGCTCTCCGCCATGGCCGAGCACCTTCCTCGTAACCGCTCGCAGTAGACGCGACTGCCGTCCTCCCCGCACCGCGCCAACATGTCACCGGCCTCCCTCGTCGCCCGCCTCGTCGTCCCCGACCGTTGATTCGAGCTCCGCACCGTCACAGCATCGTGGACGAGGTCATCCTCTTCCTCCGCCTCGCCGCCGCTCATTCCCAACTCCGGCGACGCTCTGTGCAGATACTAAGCCACCAAGGGCCACCGAGTGTGCCGCTCGGTGAGCCCCCGCTCCCTCCCCTCTCTCTCTCGACAGCGTTCGCTAGTTGGACGTGCCGCCCCCAACTTGCCCGAGCGCGTCGCCGCCCGCGCTCGTCACCGGCAGCCGTCCGTTGACCATTTGGTCCCGGGCTCGTGCCGTTGTGTTCGCGGGTGCACGTAGGCCTCGCCCCGCCCTTCCGTTTGCCCAATAGAGCGCCGCATCGCCGTTGCCGTTGCTCGCCCAAAACACCCCACCGCCGGCGACGTCGTACTACTTGTCTCCGGCCACCACTGCCCGCGAGACCACCACCAACCGACCCGTCATCGTCTTGCCGTTCTAACGCGCCCGGCCGCGACCAAAATGATGCCCTGTGAGCGATTTCCGACGAGGCCCGAGGACGTGCCACCGCGAACGGGCTCGCCGGCGTGATTCCGACGAGTCGCCGGGCCTCGCTGAGCTGGCCTGATGCGTGGGCCCCTTTGTGTCGCTGACGGGTGGGACTCGTTGAATCATTGACCCGGTCAGCGCTGACGTGGCTCCCTTGTGTCTATGACATGCGGGCCCACACCATAAACAAATAAAAAAAATAGATAAATTGCTAATTAATTAAATTAGTTAATTAAAACCTTAATCTCTCACTCACTGCTAGCCCCCACCCGCTAATTAACCCATTTAGTTAGTCTAAACCCCCCTGTTAGTGCCCCTGACAATGACATGTGGGTCCCACTAGAGCCACTGTCTGGTTTGACTAGTCAACCGACCATCTGACATGATGACATCACTCTGATGTCATGCTTGCGTCATCATTCACTGTTCTGGATAATGTTGGATTTAAATAAATAATTAAAATCAAAAAATGATTAAAACTTTAGAAAATCATATAAAATAATCCGTAACTTGGATGAAAAAACTTTCTACATGAAAGTTTCTCAGAACGACGAGACGAATCCGGATACGCAGCCCGTTCGTCCGCCACATATCCCTAACATATGAAACACACAACTTTCCCCCTCCGGATCAGCTGTCCGAAAACGCGAAACACCGAGGATACTTTCCCGGATGTTTCGCCCTTTCGCCGGTATCACCTACTACCGCGTCAGGGCACACCTAACCCTGCTCATTGTCATGTCATGCATCGTCATGCTTATGTTTGCATTGTATTTACTGTTTCTTCCCCCTCTTCTCTCCGGTAGACTACGAGACCGACGCTGCTGCTGCCCAGTTTGACTGTGGGTTGACGACCCTCCTTCTTGCCAGAGCAACCAGGCAAGCCCCCCCCTTGATCACCAGATATCGCCTATTCGTCAATATATTGCTTGCATTAGAGTAGTGTAGCATGTTACTGTTCAGTTACTCCTATTCTATTGCATAGCCTGTCATTGTTGCTACAGTCATTGATACCTTACCCGCGATCCTAAATGCTTAGTATAGGATGCTAGTTTATCATCATTGGCCCTACATTCTTGTCAGTCTGCCTTGCTATACTATTGGTCCGTGATCACTCTGGAGGTGATCACGACTATACACTATACATATATACGTATTATACAGATGGTGACTAAAGTCGGGTCGGCTCTTTGAGTGCCCGCGAGTGATTCATGGATTGGGGGCTTAAAGGACCTTTGTCCCGACGGCCCTCTATGTGGATATTTGTGGCGGAGCGACAGGGCAGGTTGAGACCACGTAGGCGAGAGGTGGGCCTGGCCCTGGTCTGTGTTCGCGGTTGCTTCATAATAACACGCTTAACGAGATCTTGGTATTTCATCTGAGTCTGGCCACTGGCCTATACGCACTAACCAACTAAGCGGGAAAGATATGGGCACTCGACGTCGTGGTATCAGCCGAAGCCTTCGTGACATCAGCGACTGAGTGGCACACGCCAGGTTGGACTGTGTGACACAACTTCCTTTGTAATGGAGATTGCTAGGTCTTCTCACCGGCCACGTACGCAACATGCAGGTGTGCAATGGGCGATGGGCCCAGACCCCTGCGCGCATAGGATTTAGACCGGCGTGCTGAACTCTCTGTTGTGCCTAGGTGGGGCTGCGACGTGTTGATCTTCCGAGGCTGGTCATGACCCAGGAAAGTGTGTCCGGCCAAATGGGATTGAGCGTGTTGGGTTATGTGGTGCACCCCTGCAGGGAAGTTTATCTATTCGAATAGCCATGTCCCTCGGTAAAAGGACGACCCAGAGTTGTACCTTGACCGTATGACAACTAGAACCTGATACTTAATAAAACACACCCAGACAAGTTCCACAGACAACCCGGTGATCGCTTTTCCACAGTGCGACGAGGGGAGGCTCGCCGGGTAGGATTATGCTATGCGATGCTACTTGGAGGACTTCAATCTACTCTCTTCTACATGCTGCTAAACGGAGGCTACCAGAAGCGTAGTCTTCGATAGGACTAGCTATCCCCCTCTTATTCTGGCATTCTGCAGTTTAGTCCACCGATATTGCCTCTTTACACATATACCCATGCATATGTAGTGTAGATCCTTGCTTGCGAGTACTTTGGATGAGTACTCACGATTGCTTTGCTCCCTCTTTTCCCCCGTTTTCCTCTACTTCTTGGATGCCGCAACCAGACGTTGGAGCCCAGGAGCTAGACGCCACCGTCGACGACTACTACTACACTGGAGGTGCCTACTATGTGCAGGCTGCTAACGACGACCAGGAGTAGTTAGGAGGATCCAAGGCAGGAGTCCTGCGCCTCTTTCGATCTGTATCCCAGTTTGTGCTAGCCATCTTATGGCAACTTGTTGAACTTATGTCTGTACTCAAATATTGTTGCTTCCGCTGACTCGTCTATGATCCAGCACTTGTATTCGAGCCCTCGAGGCCCCTGGCTTGTAATATGATGCTTGTATGACTTATTTATGTTTTTAGAGTTGTGTTGTGATATCTTCCCATGAGTACCTGATCTTGATCGTACACGTTTGCGTGCATGATTAGTGTACGATTGAATCGGGGGCGTCACAAGTTGGTATCAGAGCCGACTGCCTGTAGGAATCCCCCTTCCACACTCCTTGGCTGAAGGCGAGTCTAGTCACTACAATTTTTTTACTAACTTGGCTATGTGCCTTACGGGCCCACGTCGCCATTGGGTGGTATTAGGATCTTTTACTTCTCGACCTTTACTCTGGGGCTCTGAACTCTCTCCTACTCGGGTTAAACGAATTTGATAACTCTAACATTAGGATCCCGTTACCACGTTCACCCCAAAGTTGGATAAGCCATAGTTATTCTGTAGGATAGTATTTTGAATAGTACCCACATTGTCATTTGACTCCATTGAAACATCTTTGTTTTCAGATGGAACCCACGAGGCAGGTCGTTCGCCACATGGCGGCCATTGGTGCCTCAGGATCACCTGCTGTGCTAGCTGAGATGATGTCCTATCTAGGTTATCGCTGGCACCCTGAGTACACCGTGTACGAGGAGTTCCAGGACTTTAACCAGGAGCAGTACCGTGCCATCGTCCACCTCTACTCTTGGGAGTATGACTCCACTACTACGCTGCACACCACTCATGGTGTTGGAGTGACCATCGAGAGGGCAGTTCACGATGCTGCCTATGCTGCTCTGACATGTCTTTGTGGAGAGTATCGGGCGTTGGACACTTCCCCTGTCAGGCACATTGCTATCGCATCCGATGTTTGTGCGGAGGGATACTACACTGCTGCCTACTCCACCGTCACCCGAGAGCCCTTCCACCATCAGAGCCTGGTTCTGCATGGTGATGGGTTAGACCGAGCTAACCGAGCTCTTCGCCACGAGTTGTACACTGCCCGCAAGCTTTGGAACATATTCCTCACTAAGAAGAATCAAATTGTCGATTGTCTGGACGCCGAAGCCTTAGCAGCATCCAAACACAGCATCCGCGACGAGTGGCTCGCCCGGCACCTCGTCCAAGAAAAGCCAAGGACAGTGACAGCCTTAACATGCCTTATGACCCGCTTTTACGCGGGTGAAGATAGCTGGCTAGCCCGTAAAGGCACCAGCGACCCCAGCACATCCGAAATAAGGGATGGCAACGGGAAGCCACGGCATAATAAACACAAACGCCAAAACAAGGAAGAGAGCCCGGACAACACAACGGTCAATGCCGGATTCAGGGGCTCTCGACCTGATCAGCAAAAGAAGCCATTTAAAGGCAGCAAAGAGGGACCATCCGGTCTGAACAGAGTCCTGGACAGACTATGCCAAATTCATGACACCCCGAGAAACCTGCGAACCACACGCATAGAGAATGCTGGGTCCTCAAGCAAGCCGGCAAATTAAATGCCAAACATAAGGGGAGGGAAACACCAAGTGAAGACGAGGATGAACCTCGCCAGCCGAACACTGGGGGATAGAAAAATTCCCGCTAGAGGTTAAAACAGTAAACATGATCCACGCAACTCACATATGATCACACGGACGGCCAAACTAGTATTCGGCGCGGAGGATCAGAGGACTTGGTGCTCGACCCAATAATCGACGGATACCGTCTCACCCGTGTCCTCATGGATGGCGGCAGTAGCCTCCATTTAATATACGAGGACACTATCCGCGGAATGGGGATAAACCCACCCAGAATTAGCCAAAGCAACACCACCTTTGAAGGCGTGATACCAGGCATTGAAGCCTACGGCAGGGGCTCCATCGTGCTGGAAGTAAGATTCGCCTCTCGAGACAACTCCAGAAGCGAAGAACTACTCTTCATCATCGCACCTTTCCAAGGCGACTATCATGCATTGCTTGGAAGAACGGCCTTCGCCCGATTCAACGCACTGCCGCACTATGGCTACCTTACACTCAAGATGCCCGGTCCACGTGGCGTCATCACCATTAGCTGAATAACAGAGCGCTCTTCACGCGCAGAGGAACACGCGACGGCCCTAGCGGTCGGACTATAAGCGGCCTCCAATATCACAAAAACATGACTGGTCGTTAAGACCACAAACACGGTTAGACGAGTCCGGTAGCCCAGATAAAATCGAACTAGGGCACCATATATGTAATCCCATAGAGGACACCAGGGGCTATAAATATTTAATAAAGCCCCACACTTGGCTCATTTTTATTAACAGGCCAACATCTTACACTTTTATTATCCATCACATACTTACGTTGTACTCTCCTACGAGTTCTCTTTTTCACAGGCAACGTTCGCGTGATGCCCTTCCAGGATACGGCACAGTGGAGACAAAGGCGCAGATGTGCAGAAGGGCCCCGCTCAACATGTTTCTTTTTAGATTAAGCCCCTGTGTAAACCTTTTCTATTGCCTCTTGTTGTTTAACCATCCCATGGGTTCCATACCCACAGAGGATACTGTCGTTATTGGCATTTCGCCACGACAGACTTACGCATGTACCTGGAAACATAGGGTTTATAATGAATGGGCATTCTTGAGCCCATCATCTGTTATAAAGTCCGAATACTTCGGGAGTGTTCGGCGTCACGAGTTTGGCCTTATATGCATCAGCTCCGAATCATGTCTTTGGTCAAATTTTGGGTTTGCCCGGCTCCCGGGTTTGCCGCCTTACGTTCCATTATTATCGGCTAAGGTGGCCAAAGGAGAACTACTGCGATTGTGCCCTGGTTATTCCGGATGAGCACCTCAGTAGAGAAAGCCGAAAACTGATTGTCATGATACAGCGAGAGACTGATCAACCACTCGAAGACTTATCGGAATCTTTAGGATCCCTCCGCATTAACGAAGGACCATTTCCCGGTCATGTACACGCGCCCGTATTCGGATGCAAGCGAAAGTACCAGGGGCTACATAGTAGCCCCACCATTAGACTCCCATGGCTAAGCGAAAGCGTTACAGCTATATAGTCTGGTTGCCTAGTTCGACGTGCGATCACCTACTTAATGCACCAAGATGTTGGATCAAGTGTGACTATGCATATTGTTTCTCAAACACCCCCACATTATATGCGTGGGCGCTGAAGCCAACGACTGCTCACTTTCAGATTATATATATATACACGGCCGCACAGGGGACACAATCATATTTTTAGGAAAACAGTATAAATATAGCCTCATCATCAAAATAAACATTGTTTTTACAATGATTCGATTCATCACTCGAACAAAAAAATTCTTCGAGCACTGCGCCTCTATTAGGCGGGCACCTTCGGTGACCTGCGCCAAGTAGTGCTCGGCCGGATATTGGACCCCCGCCGGATCCTGGGTCGCTATAATGGTGGCCTCCACATCCGTCCAATATGCTTTAACGCGGGCAAGAGCCATCCGCGCACCCTCTATGCACGCCGACCTTCTCATGGCGTCGATCCGAGGCACGACCCCAAGGAATTGGTGCACCAAGCCAAAGTAGCTATCCGGCTTAGGCCCCTTTGGCCAAAGATGGTCTATTATAGACCACATTGCAAGCCCGGACAGCCTGTGAAGCTCCGCTACAGCAGCCATCTTGTCACTTAACGGCAGCGGGCGAGTGGGAGCATTGAATTGCGACCAGAAAAGCTTCTCCACTTCCTTGTCACCCTGATCTTCGAAGTACATGGCAGCGTCAGTTGTACTCTTCGCCAAATCTGCATACGCGTCCGCAGGACTCCAGCGTCCATCCAGGGGAGCGTACTTCGGATCAAAAAACTTCGTCCGCAGCAAGTACGATCCCCCAGCCGTGTTTTTTCCAGCCTGTTGAAGCTCCTCCCGCGCACCCCTGAGCTTGGTCCGTATCTCCTTGGTGGCATTCAATGCCTTGTGCAGATTGGCTGAACTATCCTTATGCTTCTTTTTAAGGAGCTCATACCGGTCAGCGGCATTTTTTAACTCAACAGCCATTTCGGCTATCTTTTCCTCGCTTCGGCGATGAGCAGCCTGTTCGGCTCTCAATTCCTCGACCGCCTTTAGGGCAGCCACATTGTTCACCCGAGCTTGTTCCTTGGCTTGAGCAAGTTCCGCCCTCAGGGCCTCCACGGCAGCAGCACCATCTGCAGTACAAACACATTGCATTAATATTATGCCCCTCTCGCATTTTCCTATACAATATAATAAGGGCACATACCCTGTGACTCTTCCAGCCGTTTGTTCACCAGCATGATATCATCATCAATAGATCTGATCTGCCTCCTTAGTTCGGCAACTTCAACAGACTGGTCGGCTGCCGGATCCTTAGATACCTGCGCACATGTACGGCGCAGCCACTACTATGTGATCCCCCGTTTGCCGCCTATGGCGGGCAACCAGAGTCTCAGGGGCTACTGTCCATAGGGGGCACAGCTAGCGCGTGCTTCACAACCAAAAAATAGTGCAATTTTCACTACATACCTCAAAGCCTTTTAGCAGGCTTGTAAATGCCTCATTAAAACCGTGCTCATTAATGAGCGGTGCTCCTCCGAGAGCGCGGCTCACTCCAGAAGGCCTGTCAGTACGTCCGGCCGGACATCAAACTGTGCCGGACCCTTCCCATCGCCTCCCGTGGGAGCCAAACGCTCTGGCTTTGGCAGATTCGAACTCCTCCGTGAAGACACCTTGGTGTCGCCCGCTTCATGAGGCGGAGAGGTGGGTGGGGTCTCACTCTCCATCATCTCCGGAGGAAGATCCCCCGAAGATGAACTCTGTTGAGAAGAGCTGCGCGCCGGACTGCAAAAAAAAGTCCCGGTGATGGATCTCGAAGAAACGCCGTACCTTCAAATTAACGATTAACTTATAGCTCGGTGGAGGGACGGCCCGTTGGTGGGCACGACACGGTGAGGATGCCCGTGGCGGCAGAGCCCCCTGGGGATACCTTCTTCCCTTGATTGGGCATCTCCGCCTCCATGTCTTCATAGGCGGCCCTCTTCCTCCCGCGCAGGGAGGAGGCTTTAGCCTCCCCTTCCCGACTATCCTCCTTAGGGGAGGTAGCGATTCCCTCGGTCTGGATGCGTAATGTGTGAAGTTCGGCTTCACTGCCCTTTCCTTCGCCTTTCCCTGACGGGATTTTTCCGAGCACCCGGCCAAGCATCTTGGCGACGGTTGGACCAGGCGAGCCTTCAGGACGTCGCGCCGGACACCTGATTCTCTCCACCTTGGTGAGCCATTCCTGTCCACGGAGGGTTTTTCAGAATAATGGCTATGATAAATATAAACGAAGTGTCCGTCTTTAAGGTTGCTTACTTGGGAATCTAGGCGATTGCAGCTTAGGCCCGCATCCTCAGTGGTGTCCGGGCACTTTAGTTGTGGTCCGAAGAATAATTTACACATCCCTTCGAGCTTCAGGCCGAAGAAGTGCTTAATAGTCCGCGGACCCTCCGGATTAAACTCCCACATCCTGAGAGGCCGACATTTGCACGGCAACATCCGTCGGATTAACATCACTTGGATTATGCTGACAAGATTTATGTCCCTCTTCAATAAGCTCCCGGATGCGATTCTGTAGTACTGGTACATCACCAGTGGGCCCCCAATTCCGTCCTACGTCGGTCCAAGACGCCAACTATGATGGAGGGCCCGAGCGGAACTCTGGGAGCTGTAACATAAAACCACCTCCGTTGACATACATCGGATACTTCCGGGAAAGAACCCTCCGGCCATGGGGCATCGACGTTCCTGCTTATTATGGCACCTCCTCACTCCGCATGTCGCCCCTCGATCATCTTCGGCTTCACACTGAAGTTCTTGAGCCATAAGCCGAAGTGTGGGGTGACGTGGAGAAAAGCCTCGTACACAATAATGAACGACGAGATATGGAGGATGGCGTCTGGAGCCAGATCATGAAAATCCAACCTATAGTAGAACATGAGCCCCCTCACAAAGGGGTCGAGGGTGAGGCCCAGGCCTCGGAGGAAGTGAGGAATGAACACAACGCTCTCATTGGGCTCTGGCGTGGGGATGACTTGCCCTGGAGCAGGAAGCCTGTGCTGGATATCAGCGGTCAGGTATCCGACCTCCCTAAGCTTTGTAATGTCCTCCTATTGGATCGAGGAGGCCACCCACCGGCCTTTTACATCGGATACGTACATACTGGAGGATCTAGGGTGTTGGAGCTTTGGTCTTGGGTGTTAGAACACGAGGTGCGAGAAGGAGCAAAGGAGGTGGAAAAGAGGCATAGGCCTCGACCCCTTTATAAAGGGGAAGAATATCAAGAGTCCTCGGCATTACCGCTTGAGACTTATCCAAAATACACGGAGTCATACGAACGGTCGCCGTGGGGTCGCACACGCCCATATTCATGAAAGATCCCGTAATAAGAGGAACGCGATCTCTGCTTTGGCAGAACGTGCCAATAAAACCGCCTCGCAACACGAGTCGAGGTGGGGCAAGAAACGCCGGCAAGGATTGTCAGCAGAACGGATTCATGCATGTTCCCTACAATGGCATGAGAAGATCATCTTGCAAATCCGGACACTATTCATCATAGCAGATACATTGGAGTATTCGGAGATGGAACCCGCCTTGCAATGCCAAAGACAGGACTGCGCGCTGGACTCACCGTCATTGAAGCCTGGTCAGGGGCTACTGAGGGAGTCCTGGATTAGGGGGGTATCCGGACAACCGGACTATATACATTGTCCGGACTATTGAAGCGTGAAGATACAAGACTCAAGACTCCGGCCCGTGTTCGGATGGGACTCTCCTTGGCGTGGAAGACAAGCTTGGCGATACGGATATAGTATTTCCTTCCTTGTAACCGACTCCGTGTAAACCCTAGCTCTCTTCGTTGTCTATATAAACAGGAGAGGGTGGTCCTTAGAAGGCCGATCACAATTACAATCATACCATCATAGGCTAGCTCTTAGGGTTTAGCCTCTACGATCTCATGGTAGATCTACTCTTGTATTATCCATACCTTCAATATTAATCAAGCAGGAAGTAGGGTTTTACCTCCATCGAGAGGGCCCAATCCTGGATAAACATCTGTGTCGCTTGCTTCATGTTACCATCAGCCCAGACGCACAGATCGGGACCCCCTATCCGAGATCCACCAGTTTTGACACCGACACCTTCTCCCGCCTGCCTCCAGCGACGCCACCGGAGAGCGCCGCCCCAAACCTCTGCACCTCCTCCTGCTCGTTCCTAGCCTCCCTCGCAACGCCCTGAGCCGCCTTGAGGTCATGCGTGCTCACGGCCATGTCACACCGCCGCCTCACCTCACCGCATCAGTGGCTCTTGGCTCTCCTCCGACCATCTGTCATCTTCCTTCCGGCCTCTTCTCTGCCCATCCATACCCGCACAACGGGCCTGACAGCGGGGCTAGGCTGTCAGGAATTGGATTAAATTGCCCTAAATCGGTCATCAGTTTCTATTGAGAAAATTAGCAAGGAAACCGGTAAATTTTAGGGGCGCCCAAGGAATGTGGTAGCACATCCGGATAAAAACTTGAAATGTGTTGTTTTTTTGCAATTCACTCCTAGTCAACACAAGTGGTGGAGAACGGCTCGCTCGCTCGTGCTGCTCCCGCGGGCGGCAGGGCCAACCCTAGCCGCCACCGGCAGTGCACCTCCCTCACCTCCCCTCCGCCTCGCCGCCGCCAAAGGGCGCCTCCGGGAGAAGCCTGGCTGGCGTTGGTGGTGGCGGGGCTCCATTCCCTCCTTCCCTGGTGTACTGCGGCGCGGGATGTGGGGCCCTGGCGAGGAGCGCGTCATTCACGCGGGACGGCACGGAGGCAACCTGGGTGGCGTGTCGGTGGTGTGGCTGTCCAGCGGTGTGACAGCGGCCGCATGACATCAGGTGGTGCGAGCCTGTGCGTGGGGATGGCGCGGCTGCAAGCTGCGGTGGTGCTCCCTCGTCAGATCCCAACGGCAGGTGTCAAGGGTTGTGGCGGCGTGGGTTGGGAGTGGTCTTGCTAGCCTGGCCCGACCTTCAGTGTGGCTGGGTGGAGTTGTAGGGGTCCGTCTGCTGCAGATCTGGTGGTGTCTGCAGGGGTGGCTGGTGTAGTTGGCCCGGGTGGTGGAAGCGGCCGCCTTTCTCCTCGCGATGGGGGGGTGGCCGACGGCGTGTGGCAGTGGTGGTGCGTGCCCGGTGGCTCTGGTGCTTGGAGCTCGCCGGGCAACGCGGGTAGGGCAGCGGCCGGGCGTGGCAGTTGCTCCAGCCGTGGGCAGCGGCGCGGGGAGGTCCAGATGGTGGCCTCCCGGTGTCGTGGCGGTTTCACGGTGGCTCGACGGATCTGCCTGTGGCAGCGGCCGGCTTCTTTGACGTCGGCTCGCCTGTGATTGGACCGTTTCGACCTTCGTCCCATCTACTCGTCGCACGAGCGCTACTTCCATAGAAGGGCTCACTACTAGGAAAAGGGCTATAGATAATATGGACACTAGTAACACACCAGACATGTGGTGCGCCACTACTATATAGTAGTGGCGCACCTTGTGTTGGTGCGCCATTAGTGTGATAGACACTAATGGTGCACGACACCCATGGTGCGCTAGTACTAACAATTTATTTTTCCAAAAATACTAATGGCGCACTAGGGCACAGTGCGCCATTACTAGTTTTAACTAGTAATGGTGCACCAGTCACCCCGTGCGCCACTACTATCATTTTTTTTGCAAAACTACTAATGGCGCACCGCCAACTGGTGCACCATTAGTAACCAGTGTTACTAATGGCGCATTTGTAGGTGGTGCGCCATTAGTAACCTGGGACCAGCTAGATATTTTGGACAGCCACCTACACACTCACTTTCCCCACTTCATTCTCTCCACCTCCTCCTCCAAGATTGTCTCGGCTGCCTCCTCCTCCTCACCTCATTTGCACCATAGATTCTTCCAAATTAAGTGGTTAAATTACCTTTTTTCGTAGGCAAGTAAGGGGAAATCTTTATTTATGTTGTAGATGGCTGTCCAAATTACCTTTTTTTCTCCCTCCAACAACGTGCACATGCACTTTTTATGGCCTAGCTAGATCTATGTATGTTTGTGGTGTTGCATATGTTTGTGGTGTTGCATATATGTTTGTGTTTGCAGGTACCGGTATTTGAAATGCGATAGTTGCCAATATTTTGCCGGAATGTTAAGTCATTTCCGTTTCGGCGAGAATTTGGCACTATGCATTCTTTTTGGTCCTATTTTTAGGAAAAGTCATGACAAATTTTTTCTTGGTTCTAAAATATCGTTTTGCTCTACCCCGCAGGCAACCATGGTCCGCATGATGACCGAAGGCATCATGAATAGGTTTTTGTGCTCCGCGAAGGCCGATATGCTTCAAAAGAACGAGACAGAGATAAGATGTTCGTGTCGAAGATGCAAGCTGAGGAGCCTTATGGACCCGGATTCCGTACAGGTGCGGGACCACCTGCTCTTGCGTGGTTTCATGGATGGCTATCGGTGGCAAGGTGATGAAGATGATTATGAAGTCGTCCATGGGGGCCGGGCAAGAAATGAGGAAGGGCAGCAAGACAACCGCGGCGAGGGAGGGCGAGAAGACGAAGAATCTCCAGGACATGATCATGAAGTAGATGCAATACACAATCATCATGTAGAAGATGCTGGACATGATGATGAGGAAGATGCTGGAGCAGACGAGGGGCATGATCATGAAGATGAAGATGCCAGAGCAGACGATGATTGACCATCGATGGGCTGGGTGCAGGACCCTCATATTCAAGAGCTGCTTCTCAAGCAGACGGATAACGCAAGAGCTGCCGCCCGAGAGAAAGCCAAGCTGGATCAATTGGAGATAGATGCGGTTACTCCATTGTATGAAGGATGCAGACCCGAGGATACCCGCCTGAAAGTAACGCTCATGGATCTGGAGGTGAAGGTAAAACACAAAATGACCGATGCATGCTTCGACGAGAACATGTCATTCTGGCACGAACGTCTTCCCAAGGGGAACAAGTGCCCGACCAGTTTTGAGGAGGCGAAGAAAATCGTGTGTCCTCTGGATTTATCGCACGTGAAATACCATGTGTGCATGAACAATTGCATCATTTATCGGGACGAGCATGTGGAGTCTACCATATGTCCGGTGTGCAGCATCACTCGATACAAGATGAGGAAGAAAGCTCCTCGAAAAGTGGTGTGGTACTTTCCAATCACTCCTCGTCTGCAGTGGTATTCCGCGGACCCTAAGGTAGCAAAGCTCCTGCGTTGGCACGCGGATAGGGAGGAGAAGAAGCGAGAAGATGACGCAAATGATCCGGAGATAAATAAAAAAGACAAAATGCTGAGTCACCCTAAGGATGGGAGCCAATGGCAAGCGTTGAACTTCGAACACCCAGAATTTGGGAAGGATCCAAGGAACATCGTGCTGGGCGCGAGCACCGATGGAGTCAATCCGTTTGGCAGCCAGAGAAGCACACATAGCACCTGGCATGTGTTTGTGTGGATGTACAACCTTCCCCCCTGGTTGTGCATGAAGAGGAAGTACATTCACATGAGTATGCTAATTGAAGGGCCGAAACAACCAGGGAACGACATCAATCTGTATCTGGGGCTGCTGAAAGAGGAGCTAGACACGTTGTGGAAAACGCCACCCAATACGTGGGACGCCGCAGAGAAATAATATTTCCCTATGAGAGCTGCACTGCTCATGACGGTGCAGGACTATCTCGGTTACGGATATGTCGCGGGGCAAGTGGTCCACGGATTTTCTGGATGCGTCAGGTGCATGGATGACACAGCGTATCGCCAGCTAGATAGAGATCCCGGGTCTTTGAAAACCGTGTTCATGGGACATCGAAGGTGGCTTCACGACGATGACTCATGGAGGAAACGCAAGGATCTGTTCGATAGTGAAACCGAACACCGAAGATGCCCGCGTACGAGGAGCGGCGAGGATAGACGAGCTGTTGAAAAATTGAAAAGATTACCCACGGCCAGGAAAGAAGCAAAAGGTGCCAGAGCCGGGAAAGAAGCAAAAGGCGCCAGAGCCGCTGCTGAAGGTATGGAAAACATGGTCTATTTTCTGGGACTTGCCGTACTGGAAGATCCACCATGTGCCTCACAGCATTGATGTCATGCATATCACAAAGAAAGTGTGCGAGAGTCTGCTTGGTACCCTGCTCACTGATACGTCTCCAACGTATCTACTTTTCCAAACACTTTTGCCCTTGTTTTGGAATCTAATTTGCATGATTTGAATGAAACTAACCTGGACTGACGTTGTTTTCAGCAGAACTGCCATGATGTTGTTTTATGTGTAGAAAAGAAAAGTTCTCGGAATGTCCTGAAAATCCACGGAGGCACTTTTTGGAATTAATAAGAATTTCTGGGCGAAAGAAATACGTCAGGGGGCCCAGGGCCTGTCCACGAGACAGGGGGCGCCCCCCTAGGGCGCGCCCCCTATCTCGTGGCCCCCCTGGAGCTCCACCGACCTCAACTCCAACTCCATATATTCCGTCTCGCGGAGAAAAAAATCAGAGAGAAAGTTTCATTGCATTTTACAACACGAGCCGCCGCCAAGCCCTAATCTCTCTCGGGAGGGCTGATCTGGAGTCCGTTCGGGCCTCTGGAGAGGGGGATTCATCGTCGTTGTCATCATCAACCATCGTCCATCACCAATTTCATGATGCTCACCGCCGTGCGTGAGTAATTCCACCGTAGGCTTGCTGGACGGTGATGGGTTGGATGAGATTTACCATGTAATCAAGTTAGTTTTGTTAGGGTTTGATCCCTAGTATCCACTATGTTCTGAGATTGATGTTGCTATGACTTTGCTATGCTTAATGCTTGTCACTAGGGCCCGAGTGCCATGATTTCAGATCTGAACCTATTATGTTTTCATGAATATATGTGTGTTCTTGATCCTATCTTTCAATTCTATAGTCACCTATTATGTGTTATGATCCGACAACCCTGAAGTGACAATAATCGGGATACTCCTCGGTGATGACCGTAGTTTGAGGAGTTCATGTATTCACTATGTGTTAATGCTTTGGTCCGGTTCTCTATTAAAATGAGGCCTTAATATCCCTTAGTTTCCACTAGGACCCCGCTGCCACGGGAGGGTAGGAAAAAAGATGTCATGCAAGTTCTTTTCCATAAGCACGTATGACTATTTACGGAATACATGCCTACATTACATTGATGAACTGGAGCTAGTTCTGTGTCACCCTATGTTATAGCTATTACATGAGGAATCACATCCGACATAATTATCCATCACTGATCCATTGCCTACGAGCTTTTCATATATTGTTCTCCGCTTATTTACTTTTCCGTTGCTACTGTTACAACTACTACAAAAACCCCAAAACATTTATCTTTATTGTTGCTATTGTTACCATTACTATCATACCACTTTTTCTACTAAACACTTTGTTGCAGATACTAAGTTATCCAGGTGTGGTTGAATTGACAACTCAATTGCTAATACTCAAGAATATTCTTTGGCTACCCTTGTGTCGAATCAATAAATTTGGGTTGTACTTCACCCTCGAAAGCTGTTGCGATCTCCTACACTTGTGGGTTATCAAGACTAATTTCTGGCGCCATTGCCGGGGAGTATAGCTCTATTCTCTGAGTCACTTGGAATTTATATCTGTTGATCACTATGAAGAACTTGAAAGACGCTAAAACCAAGATCTATCCCTCAACTACGAGGGGAGGTAAGGAACTGCCATCTAGCTCTGCACTAGATTCTCCTTCTGTTATGAGTAAGTTTGCGACACCTGAACCTGCTACTGCTATGAATTTTGATATGTCGCATGTTATTGATGATGCCACTTCTGCTATGCGTGATGAAACTACTTCTGTGCATGATACTACTTTGCCATTAGGTGAATTTCTTGATGAACAACTTACTAGAGTTAGGGGGAATTAAAATATTGAAGATGTTATTGATGATAGTGATGTTGAATGTTCCCCCAATGATTATGTATTGCCTGTTGTTCCTAAGGGTTATGTTATGAATGAAGAAGCTGCTAGGGAAATCTTTGCTTGCAATGATAGATCTGATCTTAAGAAATTATTAGCTAAATGGAAGCAGCAGTCTCTTAATGCTAGAATGAAACCCGACCGTGCTTTCGCTACTTCACCTATCTGTGTTACTGATAAGGATTATGAATTCTCTATTGATCCTAAAATTATTACTCTAGTTTAATCTGATCCTTTTATGGCCTAGAATCCGAAACTGTTGTGGCACATCTTACCAAGTTGAATGATATAGCTACCCTGTTCACTCATGATGAAAGATCTCACTATTTTTATATCCTTAAGATATTTCCGTTCTCATTAAAGGGTGATGCTAAGACTGAAGGAAATATGCCCTAGAGGGAATAATAAAGTTATTATTTATTTCCTCATATCATGATAAATGTTTATTATTCATGCTAGAATTGTATTAACCGGAAACATGATACATGTGTGAATACATAGACAAACATATAGTCACTAGTATGCCTCTACTTGACTAGCTCATTAATCAAAGATGGTTATGTTTCCTAACCATAGACATGTGTTGTCATTTGATTAATGGGATCACATCATTAGAAGAATGATGTGATTGACATGACCCACCCCGTTAGCTTAGCAGTTGATCGTTTAGTATTATGCTATTGCTTTCTTCATGACTTATACATGTTCCTGCAACTATGAGAAATATGCAACTCCCGTTTACCGGAAGAACACTTTGGGTACTACCAAACGTCACAACGTAACTGGGTGATTATAAAGGAGTACTACAGGTGTCTCCGAAGGTACATGTTGAGTTGGCGTATTTCGAGATTAGGTTTTGTCACTCCGATTGTCGGAGAGGTATCTCTGGGCCCTCTCGGTAATACTCATCACTTAAGCCTTGCAAGCATTATAACTAATAAGTTAGTTATGAGATGACATATTACAGAACGAGTAAAGAGACTTGCTGGTAACGAGATTGAACTAGGTATTGGATACCGACGATCAAATCTCGGGCAAGTAACATACCGATGACAAAGGGAACAACGTATGTTGTTATGCGGTTTGACCGATAAAGATCTTCGTAGAATATGTAGGAACCAATATGGGCATCCAGGTCCAACTAGGAAAGAAGGGAGTCCTACTCCCGGTGGGAGTAGGACTCCCTTTCCTTCCCCTCTGCCTCCTCTTCCCCCCTTCTCCTATTCCAACTAGGAAAGAAGGGAGTCCTACTCCCGGTGGGAGTAGGACTCCCCCCTTGGCGCGCCCTCCTTGGCTGGCCGCCTCCTCCCCCCTGGCTCCTTTATATACGGGGGCGGGGGGGCACCCTAGACACATAAGTTGATCTACGGATCGTTCCTTAGCCGTGTGCGGTGCCCCCTTCCACCATATTCCACCTCGGTCATATCGTCGCGAAGCTTAGGCGAAGCCCTACACCGGTAGAACATCATCATCGTCACCACGCCGTCGTGCTGACGGAACTCATCCCCGAAGCTTTGCTGGATCGGAGCCCAAGGATCGTCATCGAGCTGAACGTGTGCTGAACTGGGAGGTGTCGTACGTTCGGTACTTGGATCGGTCGGATCGTGAAGACGTACGACTACATCAACTGCGTTGTGCTAACGCTTCTGCTTACGGTCTATGAGGGTACGTGGACAACACTCTCCCCTCTCGTTGCTATACCATCACCATGATCTTGCGTGTGCGTAGGAAATTTTTTGAAATTACTACGTTCCCCAACAGTGGCATCCGAGCCTAGGTTTTATGCGTTGATGTTATATGCACGAGTAGAACACAAGTGAGTTGTGGGCGATATAAGTCATACTGCTTAACAGCATGTCATACTTTGGTTCGGCGGCATTGTGAGATGAAGCGGCCCGGACCGACATTACGCGTACGCTTACGCGAGACTGGTTTCACCACTACGAGCACTCGTTGCTTAAAGGTGACCGGCGGGTGTCTGTCTCTCTCACTTTAGTTGAACCGAGTGTGGCTACGCCCAGTCCTTGCGAAGGTTAAACAGCACCAACTTGACAAACTATCGTTGTGGTTTTGATGCGTATGTAAGAACGGTTCTTGCTAAGCCCGTAGCAGCCACGTAAAATTTGCAACAACAAAGTAGAGGACGTCTAACTTGTTTTTGCAGGGCATGTTGTGATGTGATATGGTCAAGACGTGATGCTATATTTTATTGTATGAGATGATCATGTTTTGTAACTGAAGTTATCGGCAACTGGCAGGAGCCATATAGTTGTCGCTTTATTGTATGAAATGCAAACGCCCTGTAATTGCTTTACTTTATCACTAAGCGGTAGCGATAGTCGTAGAAGCAATAGATGGCATAACGACAACGATGCTACGATGGAGATCAAGGTGTCGCGCCGGTGACGATGGTGATCATGACGGTGCTTCAAAGATGGAGATCACAAGCACAAGATGATGATGGCCATATCATATCACTTATATTGATTGCATGTGATGTTTATCCTTTATGCATCTTATCTTGCTTTGATTGACGGTAGCATTTTAAGATGATCTCTCACTTAATAATCAAGAAGTGTTCTCCCTGAGAATGCACCATTGCGAAAGTTCTTCGTGCTGAGACACCACGTGATGATCGGGTGTGATAGGCTCTACGTTCAAATACAACGGGTGCAAAACAGTTGCACACGCGGAATACTCAGGTCATACTTGATGAGCCTAGCATATAAAGATATGGCCTCGGAACACGGAGACCGAAAGGTCGAACGTGAATCATATAGTAGATATGATCAACATAGTGACGTTCACCATTGAAACTACTCCATCTCACGTGATGATCGGACATGGTTTAGTTAATTTGGATCACGTGATCACTTAGATGACTAGAGAGATGTCCGTCTAAGTGGGAGTTCTTAAGTAATATGATTAATTGAACTTAAATTTATCATGAACTTAGTACCTGATAGTATTTTGCTTGTCTATGTTTGTTTGTAGATAGATGGCTCGTGCTATTGTTCCGTTAAATTTTAATGCGTTCCTTGAGAAAGCAAAGTTGAAAGATGATGGTAGCAATTACACGGAGTGGGTCCGTAACCTGAGGATTATCCTCATTGCTGCCCAGAAAAGTTACGTCCTGGAAGCACCGCTAGGTGCCAGGCCTGCTGCTGATGCAACTGACGACGTTAAGAACGTCTGGCAGAGCAAAGATGATGACTACTCTATAGTTCAGTGTGCCATGCTTTACGGCTTAGAACCGGGTCTTCAACGATGTTTTGAACGTCATGGAGCATATGAGATGTTCCAGGAGTTGAAGTTAATATTTCAAGCAAATGCCCGGATTGAGAGATATGAAGTCTCCAATAAGTTCTACAGCTGCAAGATGGAGGAGAATAGTTCTGTCAGTGAACACATACTCAAAATGTCTGGGTATAATAATCACTTGATTCAACTGGGAGTTAATCTTCCTGATGATAGTGTCATTGACAGAATTCTCCAATCACTACCACCAAGCTACAAGAGCTTCGTGATGAACTATAATATGCAAGGGATGAACAAAACTATTCTTGAGCTCTTCAAAATGCTAAAAGCTGCGGAGGTAGAAATCAAAAAGGAGCATCAAGTGGTGATGGTTAACAAGACCACCAGTTTCAAGAAAAAGGGCAAAGGGAAGAATAAGGGGAACTTCAAAAAGAACGGCAAGCAAGTTGCTGCTCAAGAGAAGAAACCCAAGTCTGGACCTAAGCCTGAAACTGAGTGCTTCTACTGCAAGCAGACTGGACACTGGAAGTAGAATTGCCCCAAGTATTTGGCGGATAAGACGGATGGCAAAGTGAATAAAGGTATATGTGATATACATGTTATTGTTGTGTACCTTACTAATGCTCGCAGTAGCACCTGGGTATTTGATACTGGTTCTGTTGCTAATATTTGCAACTCGAAACAGGGACTACGAATTAAGCGAAGATTAGCTAAGGACGAGGTGACGATGCGCGTGGGAAATGGTTCCAAAGTCGATGTGATCGCGGTCGGCACGCTACCTCTACATCTACCATCGGGATTAGTTTTAGACCTAAATAATTGTTATTTGGTGCCAGCGTTGAGCATGAACATTATATCTGGATCTTGTTTGATGCGAGATGGTTATTCATTTAAATCAGAGAATAATGGTTGTTCTATTTATATGAGTAATATCTTTTATGGTCATGCACCCTTGAAGAGTGGTCTATTTTTATTAAATCTCGATAGTAGTGATACACATATTCATAGTGTTGAAACCAAAAGATGCAGAGTTGATAATGATAGTGCAACTTATTTGTGGCACCGCCGTTTAGGTCATATCGGTGTAAAGCGCATGAAGAAACTCCATACTGATGGGCTTTTGGAATCACTTGATTATGAATCACTTGGTACTTGCGAACCGTGCCTCATGGGCAAGATGACTAAAACGCCGTTCTCCGGAACTATGGAGCGAGCAACTGATTTGTTGGAGATCATACATACTGATGTTTGTGGTCCAATGAATGTTGAGGCTTGAGGCGGGTATCTTTATTTTCTCACCTTCATAGATGATTTGAGCAGATATGGGTATATCTACTTAATGAAACACAAGTCTGAAACATTTGAAAAGTTCAAAGAATTTCAGAGTGAAGTGGAAAATCATCGTAACAAGAAAATAAAGTTTCTACGATCTGATCGTGGAGGAGAATATTTGAGTTACGAGTTTGGTCTACACTTGAAACAATACGGAATAGTTTCGCAACTCACGCCACCCGGAACACCACAACGAAATGGTGTGTCCGAATGTCGTAATCGTACTTTACTAGATATGGTGCGATCTATGATGTCTCTTACAGATTTACCGCTATCGTTTTGGGGTTATGCTTTAGAAACGGCCGCATTCACGTTAAATAGGGCACCATCAAAATCCGTTGAGACGACACCTTATGAACTATGGTTTGGCAAGAAACCAAAGTTGTCGTTTCTTAAAGTTTGGGGCTGCGATGCTTATGTAAAGAAACTTCAACCAGATAAGCTCGAACCCAAATCGGAGAAATGTGTCTTCATAGGATACCCAAAGGAGACTATTGGGTACACCTTCTATCACAGATCTGAGGGCAAGATTTTCGTTGCTAAATTCGGATCCTTTCTAGAGAAGGAGTTTCTCTCGAAAGAAGTGAGTGGGAGGAAGGAAGAACTTGATGAGATACCAGTATCTACTCCCTTGTTGGAAAGTAGTTCGTCACAAGAACCAGTTCCTGTGACAACTACACCAACTAGTGAGGAAGCTAATGATATTGATCATGAAACTTCAGATCAAGTTTCTACTGAACCTCGCAGGTCTACCAGAATAAGATCCGCACCAGAGTGGTACGGTAATCCTATTGTGGAAGTCATGTTACTTGACCATGATGAACCTACGAACTATGAGGAAGCGATGATGAGCCCAGATTCCGCAAAATGGCTAGAGGCCATGAAATCTGAGATGGGATCCATGTATGAAAACAAAGTATGGACTTTGGTTGACTTGCCCGATGATCGGCAAGCCATTGAGAATAAATGGATTTTTAAGAAGAAGACTGATGCTGATGGTAATATAACTGTCTATAAAGCTCGACTTGTTGCGAAAGGTTTTCGACAAGTTCAAGGGGTTGACTACGATGAGACTTTCTCACCCGTAGCGATGCTTATGTCTGTCCGAATCATGTTAGCTATTGCTGCATTTCACGATTATGAAATTTGGCAAATGGATGTCAAAACTGCATTCAATGGATTTCTGGAAGAAGAGTTGTATATGATGCAACCAGAAGGTTTTGTTGATCCAAAAGGTGCTAACAAAGTGTGCAAACTCCAGCGATCTATTTATGGGCTGGTGCAAGCATCTCGGAGTTGGAATAAATGTTTTGATAGTGTGATCAAAGCATATGGTTTTATACAGACTTTTGGAGAAGCCTGTATTTACAAGAAAGTGAGTGGGAGCTCTGTAGCATTTCTAATTTTATATGTAGATGACATATTATTAATTGGAAATGATATAGAATTTCTGGATAGCATAAAGGGATACTTGAATAAAAGTTTTTCAATGAAAGACCTCGGTGAAGCTGCTTACATATTAGGCATCAAGATCTATAGAGATAGATCAAGACGCTTAATAGGACTTTCACAAAGCACATACCTTGACAAAATTTTGAAAAAGTTCAAAATGGATCAGGCAAAGAAAGGTTTCTTGCCTGTGCTACAAGGTGTGAAGTTGAGTCAAACTCAATGCCCGACCACAGCAGAAGATAGAGAGAAAATGAAAGATGTTCCCTATGCTTCAGCCATAGGCACTATCATGTATGCAATGCTGTGTACCAGACCTGACGTATGCTTAGCAATAAGCTTGGCAGGAAGGTACCAAATTAATCCAGGAGTGGATCACTGGAGAGCGGTCAAGAACATCCTGAAATACTTGAAAAGGACTAAGGATATGTTTCTCGTATATGGAGGTGACAAAGAGCTAGTCGTAAAAGGTTACGTCGATGCAAGCTTTGACACTGATCCGGACGATTCTAAATCGCAAACCGGATACATGTTTATATTAAACGGTGGAGCTGTAAGTTGGTGTAGTTCTAAACAAAGCGTCGTGGCTGGATCTACATGTGAAGCGGAGTACATAGCTGCTTCTGAAGCAGCAAATGAAGGAGTCTGGATGAAGGAGTTCATTACCGATCTAGGTGTCATACCTAGTGCATCGGGACCAATGAATATCTTCTGTGACAATACTGGTGCAATTGCTTTGGCAAAGGAATCCAGATTTCACAAGAGGACCAAGCACATCAAGAGACGCTTCAATTCCAATGAGGACCAAGTCCAAGTGGGATACATAGAGATTTGCAAAATACATACGGATCTGAATGTTGCAGACCCGTTAACTAAGCCTCTCTCACGAGCAAAACATGATCAACACCAAGACTCCATGGGTGTTAGAATCATTACTATATAATCTAGATTATTGACTCTAGTGCAAGTGGGAGACTGAAGGAAATATTCCCTAGAGGCAATAATAAAGTTATTATTTATTTCCTCATATCATGATAAATGTTTATTATTCATGCTAGAATTGTATTAACTGGAAACATGATACATGTGTGAATACATAGACAAACATATAGTCACTAGTATGCCTCTACTTGACTAGCTCATTAATCAAAGATGGTTATGTTTCCTAACCATAGACATGTGTTGTCATTTGATTAATGGGATCACATCATTAGAAGAATGATGTGATTGACATGACCCATACCGTTAGCTTAGCACTTGATCGTTTAGTATTCTGCTGTTGCTTTCTTCATGACTTATACATGTTCCTGCAACTATGAGAAATATGCAACTCCCGTTTACCGGAAGAACACTTTGGGTACTACCAAACGTCACAACGTAACTGGGTGATTATAAAGGATTACTATAGGTATCTTCGAAGGTACATGTTGAGTTGGCGTATTTCGAGATTAGGTTTTGTCACTCCGATTGTCGGAGAGGTATCTCTGGGCCCTCTCGGTAATACTCATCACTTAAGCCTTGCAAGCATTATAACTAATAAGTTAGTTATGAGATGACATATTACAGAACGAGTAAAGAGACTTGCCGGTAATGAGATTGAACTAGGTATTGGATCCCGACGATCAAATCTCGGGCAAGTAACATACCGATGACAAAGGGAACAACGTATGTTGTTATGCGGTTTGACCGATAAAGATCTTCGTAGAATATGTAGGAACCAATATAGGCATCCAGGTCCCTCTATGGGTTATTGACCGAGAATGGTTTTAGGTCATGTCTACATAGTTCTCGAACCCGTAGGGTCCGCACGCTTAACGTTTCGATGATAGTTTTATTATGAGTTTACAAGTTTTGATGTACCGAAGTTTGTTCGGAGTCTCGGATGTAATCACGGACATGACGAGGAGTCTCGGAATGGTCGAGACATAAAGATTGATATATTGGAAGCCTATGTTTGGACATCGGAATGGTTCCGGGTGAAATCGGCATTTTACCGGAGTACCGGGAGGTTACCGGAACCCCCCGGGGGGTTAATGGGCCTACATGGGCCACGAGGGAGAAGAGAGAAGGAGCTATGAGGGGGCCGCACGCCCCTCCCCCTCCTAGTCCCAATAGGACAAGGGAAGGGGGGCGGCGCCCCCCCCCCCCTTTCCTTCCCCTCTTCCTCCTCTTCCCCCTTCTCCTATTCCAACTAGGAAACAAGGGAGTCCTACTCCCGGTGGGAGTAGGACTCCCCCCTTGGCGCGCCCTCCTTGGCCGGCCGCCTCCTCCCCCCTGGCTCCTTTATATACGGGGGAGGGGGGCACCCTAGACACACAAGTTGATCTACGGATCGTTCCTTAGCCGTGTGCGGTGCCCCCCTCCACCATATTCCACCTCGGTCATATCGTCGCGAAGCTTAGGCGAAGCCCTGCGCCGGTAGAACATCATCATCGTCACCACACCGTCGTGCTGACGGAACTCATCCCCGAAGCTTTGCTGGATCGGAGCCCGGGGATCGTCATCGAGCTGAACGTGTGCTGAACTCGGAGGTGCCGTACGTTCGGTACTTGGATCGGTCGGATCGTGAAGACGTACGACTACATCAACCGCGTTGTGCTAACGCTTCTGCTTACGGTCTACGAGGGTACGTGGACAACACTCTCCCCTCTCGTTGCTATACCATCACCATGATCTTGCGTGTGCATAGGAATTTTTTTGGAATTACTACGTTCCCCAACAAAGACTTGGTACAATTCTCTTCCTCCTGGTTGTGTGCGTAGTCCCCAGGATATGATTTATTACTTCTCTGCTAAATATTTCCCTGCTCATAAGAAACAAGCTACCTTGCGGGAAATATATAATTTTGTGCAAATCAAAGAAGAGAGTCTCCCACAAGCTTGGGGGAGGCTTCTCCAGTTACTTAATTCTTTGCCTGATCATCCTCTTTAGAAAAATGAAATACTTGATATCTTTTATAATGGACTAACCGATGCTTCCAAGGACTACTTGGATAGTTGTGCTGGTTGTGTTTTCAGGGAAAGAACAGTCAACGAAGCTGAAATATTATTGAATAATATGTTGACTAATGAAAATAATTGGACTCTTCCTGAGCCAATTCCTGAAGCAATCCCTGAACCAATTGAGCCAACTCCTGAGCCTATTCCTAAACCCACTCCGAAGAAGAGAGGTGTTTTATTTCTCAGTCCTGAAGATATGCAAGAGGCAAAGAAATCAATGAAATAAAAAGGTATTAAAGCTGAAGATGTTAAGAATTTACCACCTATTAAAGAAATACATGGTCTTAATATACCGCCTGTTGAAGAACCATATTGTCTTGATAACCCAACACAGGTAGTAAAGGTAAATTCTCTCTATAGATATGATAAAGTTGAAATCCCCTCTACTAAAGTTCATAGACCATGCTTAGATGAATTTGATGACTTTATGGCTAGACAAGAAAGTTTTAATGCTTATGTTGGTAGAGTGTTAAAGAATAATGCTTTCGAGATAGGACGCGTAAGTGACAATATGGCTAGAGTTAAAGATGAACTTCACCTCGTTAGCAAATATGCTTCTATGGTTGCTAGTCAAGCTGAGCAAGTACTTAAAGCTCAAAATGATTTGCTTGAGGAATTAAATAATAAAAATGACTTTGCTGTTAGAGTGGCCACTAGAATAGGTAGAATGTCTCAGGAACCTTTGTATCCTAAAGGCCACCCTAAGAGAATCGAACAAGATTCTCAAAGAAATAATTTAGAGGCACCTAGTTCTTCTAAAAAGAAGGAAAAGAAAAACCATAGGACTTTGCATGCTTCTAGTGAACCTACTGTAGACACACCTGAGAATCCCAATGATATTTCTATTTCTGATGCTGAAACTCAATCAGGTGATGAACATGAACCTAGTGATAATGTTGATGAAAATGTTCATGTTGATGCTCAACCTAGCAAAAACAATGATGTAGATATTGAACCTGATGTTGATCTTGATAACCCACAATCATAGCATCAACGTTATGATAAGAGAGATTTTGTTGCTAGGAAGCACGGTAAAGAAGGAGAACCATGGGTTCAGAAACCCATGCCCTTTCCTCCTAAACCATCCAAGTCAAAGGATGATGAGGATTTTGAGCGCTTTGCTGAAATGATTAGACCTATTTTCTTATGTATGCGCTTAATTGATATGCTGAAAGCAAACCCTTATGCTAAGTATATGAAGGATATCATTACAAATAAAAGAAAGATACCGGAAGCTGAAATTTCCACCATGCTTGCTAATTACACTTTTAAGGGTGGAAGACCAAAGAAACTTGGAGATCCGGGGGTACCAACTATACCATGCTCCATTAAAAGAAATTATGTTAGAACTGCTTTATGTGATCTTGGAGCCGGTGTTAGTGTTATGCCTCTCTCTTTATATCATAGACTTGAATTGAATAAGTTGACACCTACTGAAATATCTTTGCAAATGGCTGATAAATCAACTGCTATACCTGTCGGTATTTGTGAGGATGTGCCTGTTGTGGTTGCAAATGTCACTATCTTAACGGACTTTGTTATTCTTGATATTCCTGAGGATGATAGTATGTCTATTATCCTTGGTAGACCTTTTCTTAATACTGCAGGGGCTGTTATTGATTGCAACAAAGGCAATGTCACTTTCCATGTTAATGGTAATGAGCATACGGTACACTTTCCGAGGAAACAATCTCAAGTTCATAGCATCAATTCTATTGAAAAAGTTCCAACTATTATTTTTGGAGGTTTTGAATTTCCTCTCCCTACTGTCAAGAAAAACTATGATATTCTTATTGTTGGGGATTTTCATATCCCTGTTGAGGTAACTTAGTGTTATTCGAAATTTCTCCGGTTCTGTGCTATTCGGAATGAGTTTGTTAACAAGACTTGATCAACCTTGTTAGTGGGTTCATTTTGATGATCATGAGATGGATGAAACTAGAAGGCACAACCTTATGTACCCTCTTTTTACTTTCTGTTATTTAGATTAAATAAAGCAAAAATAGTATTATCTGTCCGTTTTCTGAATTATCCATGCATTAAAAAATAGTCCAAAAATAAAAGTGCTCCAAATGCCCTGCAAATTTAGTATGATTTTTTCTGGAATATTTGGGGATTTTAGGCACTGAAATCACTGCAGGAGGGGCAAGCACCAGGCCACGAGAGTGGAGGGCGCCCCCCCCCCACTATAGGGCGCACCCCCTGTCTCGTGGGCCCCTGGTGGCCCCCCTCCACTTATGCCAGCACCCACACACTTCATCTTCCACCCAAAAAATCCCCATCCAGCTCAAGCACGAGTTCTAGCTCATTTTGCTGCGATTTTCGATCTCCTTGCTCAAAGCTCCTTTCACAAAACTGCTTTGGGAGATTGTTGCTTGGTATGTGACTCCTCCATTGGTCCAATTAGTTTTTGTTCTAGTGCTTTATTCATTGCAAATTCTTGCGGCTTAGGTAACCTTGTTCTTGAGCTTGCATGTTAAATTTTTGAGGTCCCAAGCAATTCCAATGCATGATATAGGCTCTAGGCACTTGTAGGAGTAGTTGCTATCAATCTTGTTTAGTTTTATGCACTTTTATTTTGAAGTTACTAAAATATCAGAAATTTTCAGAAAATGTTAAGGAAACTTTTGAGGGGCTCTCCTAGCCAAAGCTCTCAGGAAAAACAAGCCAAAGAGAAGGAAAAGGCCAAGTATAATCTTCCTCACTTAGCGGAAGTACGGTCGTGTGAATGGCCATGCGAGGATTTCTTGAAAGAAGCTGGAATTCATGAAGATTTTTATTCTTTGATCGAGACTGCAGGCCTCGCCGATTTCCTCAACGACCGAATTGATCAGTATCTCTTACTCACAAATACTTTCGTGAAAAACTTCTATTATTATCCTAAGAAGTCACCGCCTGCAGTATCCTTTCATTTATATGATGAGTTCAAAGAAATGTCTTTAAGTGATTTTTGCGCGGTGTGTAGGATACCTTATGAGGGAGAATTATAGGAACCCCATCGTGAAGATGTGGGTGGCTTTGTTAATACTATCGCGGTAGAGGAGCCAAAAAAGGGCTCTGAGGCAAAAGTCTCTAGCATACACTTTCCTGTTTTACGCTACTTTGCCATATTTGCTAGTAGATGCTTGATTAGTCGTGAAAATAGTGGAAACTTGAGCGTTCCTGATATTATCATTCTTCAACATGCCTTGCTTGGGGACAATACTTTTAGTATGGGTGCCATTGTTGCTAAACGGCTAGCCCTGAATCGTATAAAAGGCCCCATATTTGGAGGTATCTATGATGCATGTCTTGCTAGACATTTTCAGATACCCATTAGGCACCTTGAGAAGGGGGAGATAAAATTGCCTCCTCACATTTTAGATTACAAGAGCATGGTAGCACACAAGTTTATTGTTGACAACGAAGATAGGATGCTCTTGTATAAACTTAGATTCAATAAGAAACATATTGAGATTATTATTTTGCCTGCGCCTCTGTTGTTTGATTTGCTTGCAGAACATTTTCTTGTCACACCGGAACCGGTGAACAATCATCGAGCCCAAGCTTTTACTCCAGAACCAGAACCTGAGCCGGAACCTGAGCTGGACCCTTATCGTGCATCATCTGTCTAGTGGGATCCGGAGATGACCCGCCAGTATTATCCTAATTACACCTCTCATTACACTGGAGAGAGTAGTGGTGGTCCTTGCTACTAGACCAACTTAGTCCAAAATCCTAAGCTTGGGGGAGTACGTATTTCTCACCGACTTTACATTCATGTTCACAAACTAGTCGTCGGTGCTCATACTCTTTCATTGTATTATCCATGCTAGTTTAAATTCCTTTTTCTAGTTTTCTTCTTGTGTGTTCGATAAACCTTGAGAAAACCCAATAAAATTAGCTAGTTTAATTTCCTTGCTTGTAGTAGAATTAAAATGAAAACCCAAAAAGATTTCTAGTTCTTCTTCTTTCTTGTTGGGAGCTTTCCTGTGAAAATAGTTTTATTTTCTTTTCTTTCCTTTGGGGGTCGAGAAGACAATATTGAAAATGCTTAGTGGCTCTCATATGCATGATAGTTTGTTTAACTTAGAGCCCATATTATCTTGTCTTCTCTTTTGAGTTGAATGCTTACAGATTCCAGCTTAGTCCAATGCACGTGCACTCTTATTATTATACACATCATTCGGTCGTGCAAGTGAAAGACAATAATGACGATATATGATGGACTTATTGAGATGAGAAAAGCTGGTATGAACTCGACCTCTCTTGTTTTTGTAAATATGATGAGTTCATCATTCCTGATTCAGCTATTATGAAGTAAACATATTTGCAATGACATTTAGAGATTATAGTTGCTTGTGCCATGCTTTATTAGTTATGAGTTATAATGGTTTACCTTTCGTGCCAACATGCTATTAGAATGATTATGACGTGGTATGATGGGATGGTATCCTCCTTTAAATGAATTGACTGACTCGATTGGCACATGTTCATGCATGAAGTTGAAACAAATCAACATAGCCTTCACGATATTTATGTTCATGGTGGATTATATCCTACTCATGCTTGTATTCGCTGTGAATTAATTTTAATGCATGTTTATGACTGTTGTCGCTCTCTCAGTTGGTCGCTCCCCAGTCTTTTGCTAGCCTTCACCTGTACTAAGCGGGAATACTGCTTGTGCATCCAAACTCCTTAAACCCCAAAGTTGTTCCATATGAGTCCACTATACCTTTCTATATGAAGTATCTACCTGTCGTTCCAAGTAAATTTGTATGTGCCAAACTCCAAACCTTCAAATGAAATCCTGTTTTGTATGCTCGAGGAGCTCATGTTACAACTAGGGCTCCCTATATATTCCATGCTAGGTGGGTTATTCTCACGAGGAGTGGACTCCGCTCCTCATTCATGAGAAAGGGCTGGTAACCGAGATACCCAGTCCCATGATCCAAAAAGATCAAAGAAAATCAAAATAATTAAACAAAACTCCCCTAGGGCTGTTGTTAGTTGGAGGCACTCGTTGTTTCGAGCAAGCCATGTATTGATGCTTGTTGGTGGTTGGGGAGTATAAACCTTTACCATTCTGTTTGGGAACTGCCTATAATGCATGTAGTATGGAAGATACAGCCATCTCATAGATGTTGTGTTGCCAGTGAAAGTATGCCGCTCAAAATGTTATTCAATCTCTATTTTAAAATCGAGCTCTGGCACCTCTACAAATCCCTGCTTCCCTCTGCGAAGGGCCTATCTATTTACTTTTATGTTGAGTCATCACCTTTCTTCTTATAAAAAGCACCCGCTAGAGAGCACACTGTCATTTGCATTCGTTATTGTTGGTTTATATTGGGTATGACTTGACTGGATCTCTTTTACCATGAATTACAATGTTTAGTCAGTCCTTGATCTTTAAAGGTGCTCTGCATTTATGTTTTGCGGTCTCAGAAAGGGCTAGCGATATACCATTTTCTTATATCATGTTATAATTATTTTGAGAAAGTGTTGTCATCCGAGTTTTATTATTACGGCTCGCTAGCTAATTATGCTATTGATATGAGTAATTGTGAGACCTAACACTACAAAAAAAAGACACATCCATGACATTTTGGGCCGAACAAATTTTTTTCTGTCATACATATGACACTTCTATGACGATAATTGTGACAAAACCCGGTATCATCATAGATGTGGTGGGCTCCTACTTCTATGACAAAAAATCATGACAGAAAATGGGCTTTTATTCCTGGGCAGGCCGGAGACGCAGCTCCATGACATTCTTTGGGCCGTCCATGACGGAAAAAACCGTGGTAGAAGCAAGGGGGAGGAAAATTTCGGGGAGTTGCCAGTTACGGTGGGTGGTCGGGGGCGGAGCGATGCGCGTTTCTCTCGAACATACGCGCGTTTGTGCGAGGCGTTGGCTCTAACTGAAGCCGAGCAAGGCGTTGGGCTCTAACTAAACACGAGCGATTGCACTGCAAGCTACGCGTTACTGAACCCGAGCGATCGATCCATGGCTGTTAACTGAACCCGATGGAGCGATTCCTTCGCTACTGCTGCTAACTGAAGCCGATCGATGCTG
>NC_057801.1:802363663-802371687 GCF_018294505.1 Triticum aestivum | reverse complement strand
TAGGACCCCCGTTTCGACCGTAGCACTCCAACACAAGTTCGTTTCGTCCATTTTGCGGTATGCCACACCCCTCCCGATCAACAGGACCCCCGTTTTAACCGTAGCACTCCAACACAAGTCCGTTTCGTCCGTTTTGCGGTACGCCACACCCCTCCCGATCAACAGGACCCCCGTTTCGACCGTAGGAGGTCCGTTTCCTTCATTTTGCGGTACGCCAGGCCCCTCCCTATCAACAGGACCCCGTTTCGAACGTGGCCGGTCGAACACAAGGCTGTTTCCTCCGTTGTGCGTTACGCTAGGCCTCGTTTCCATCGCCTGTTCCATCCAAGCCCTCCTGATGAACACGACCACGCATTCCGTTCTGATCTAGCCGGTTGGCTCCCACGCGTTCCGTTGCCTCCCGATGAACACGACGCATTCCGTTTTCTCCCCATGAACACGACGATGACACTGTTTCTCCATTCCGACCCAGCCATGTACGTATGCACGAGTAGGCGTTCGAGACCCTGCCCGTACGTACGTACGTGGTCGTATTTTCTTTCTTGCACCCTCGCCGTTGTACGTACGTGTACATGCTACGTGCGCACCTCTACTACGACACGTGCGCGCCTCTACTACGACACGTGCGTGCCTCTACATCGACCAGTGTGTACATACACGTTCGCGACCAGAATGACAACGGTACGTATGCTTCGACCAGGTGGGTCCCGACTGTCTGTCACTTCCTTGCCTGCGAAGATGTAGCTGGTGGGTCCCAGCAGTCAGGGGGGCGAATCTTTTTAGTTTTTTTTGCCGGGACGCACTTCCTTGCGTGCGAAGATGTAGCTGGTGGGTCCCAGCAGTCAGGGGGGCAAATCATTTTTTTCATACACACTTCCTTGCGTGCGAAGATGTAGCTGGTGGGTCCCAGCAGACAGGGGGAAACATTTTTTTTTGCGAAATCCGATGGTCCATCCGGTGGGTCCCCGCTATCAGGTGGAGGAATAATTATTTTGCGCGTAATAAGGAGGCACTTCCTTGCTACAGCCGTGGACCCAGCTGTCAGCCTCTTCATGTACAGTCCATGTCCGATGGAAGCCATTCCTTGACCACGTTGACAACGCCGCACCGAGAGCACCAGGGCGGTGGATGACGGCGAGGCCTAGGAAGGGGACGACGCGGAGCCAGGGAAGACACGACAGTGGATGCCCACGCATAGAGGAGTATGAGGGTTCACTCGTTCGGCTATGGTGTGAGGCTGCCGTCGCTGCAGAATAACAGGGCCCACCGGCGCTGCTTTGGGCGGCTGGAGCAAGAAGACCAGAGGTTAAAGAAGCGCTACGACCGTTGGATGGACATCGTATGGTCACTGGAGCTAGAATCGTTCATATATTGACTAAAGTTGATAAAGGCCTCCTTCCCAGTCAACTTAGTAGGCCCACAAGTCAGCCTCCCACCAAGGTTGGTCCCAGCTAGCAGGGGGGTATTCATTTCTTTGTGTGTATTAAGGAAGCACTTCCACTGGGTCCGAGCTGACAGCGGGGGGAACGTTTTTTTCGTGAAATACGGTGGTCCGACCTGTTGGTCCCAGCAGTCAGGGGGAAATGTTTTTTTGCGAAATACTGGTGGCCCGTCCCGTGGGTCCCAGTTGTCAGGTGGAGGAATAATTATTTTCCGCGTAATAAGGAGGCACTTCCTTGCGGTTGCCGTGGACCCAACCGTCAGCCTCTCCACATACAGTACTCTTCCGATGGAAGTTGGTCGTTGACCACATTGACCACACCGCACCGAGAGCACCACGGCGGTGGACGACGGTGAGACCTAGGAAGGGGACGACGCGGAGCCGGGGAAGACGCGGCAGTGGAAGCCCGCGCGGAGAGGAGTACGAGGGTTCACCGGTTCGGCTGCGATGTGAGGCTGCCGTCGCCGCAGAATAACAAGGGGTGTGGGTGAGTAGAGGGATGCCCTGGCCAGCGGTGGGAGTAGTAGGGGGCGCTGAGGCCTACGCGGCAGCACAGCCGACCACGGGAGGCGGGAGCAGGCGGTCCCGCCGGTGCTGCTTTGGCGGCTGGAGCAAGAAGATCAGAGATTGAAGAAACACGATGGCCGTTGGATTGACATCCAACGGTTATGTCTGCTAGCATCGTTTGTTGACGTAGTATATAATAACTAAAAAAATCTTGCATACGCGTCAACTAAACAGGCCCACAAGTCAGACCAATCCCTCTTTTTTTTAATAATTTATATATAGCTCATGGAAACTTCTTATGCAATTTATTGCAGTCGTTTTTTTTGTTGGCCAGGGCCAATTTCGCATATTTCTGTGGGTTCCAAACTATTTTTAATACCGAAATGTCGAGCCAGATTTAAAGTACTTTGAAGATATATTTGAATTAGGTTAATGCCCAGTGAAATAGGAATCTGAAAATGTGAAAAAAAAATCAGAAATTATAAAGTAATTGCCAATTTGTCATCTGTTTTTATATTTACAACCCATTTCATATTACTTTCAAGGCGTAGAAAAATAAGTAGGCCTGGATTGGGTATTCTTCAGAAAAAATAAACTGGGCTCATTTGCACAAAGAAAAAATAGCTGGGCTGGTCACATGGTGAACATAAAATATAAGCCTGGGCTAGACGGGCCACAGCCCAGTTCAAACCCTGCTCCGTCTCAACAATACCAAACAAAAAAATTACTGCTCGAGTAGCTATGTCCCAGGTGTCAGTCGATCTTGTGCTGTTCTCTTGTCTATTGACTATATACGCTCAAAATGTCGTGGGTCCCAGATGTCATGAAAACACTAGGAGGAAGCATTTTATTTTTCCATACGCTGACATGGTGGGCCCCTATTGTCATCCTCTCCACGTACTTCTGCCGATTCCTGTTGTTTGTTGACCATGTTGACAACGCGAGAGGGCAGCGCCGCGGCAAGCGCACCAAAGTGCGCGGAGGACATCAGCATTAACAATTTAGGAGACGGTGGGGCGGCGATGCGTGCGCTAAGGCACAGCCAGCCGTGGGAGGCGAAAGCAGGCGGCCCCGCTGGCGCTGGTTTGGTTTTGGCGACTGGAGGAAGACAGGACTGAAGAAACACGACAGACTATAAAAGCAGCAGGAGTACTTAACAACCTTAACTGAAACCAGCAGGGGCACTTAACAACCAAAGCTGAAAGCAGTATGAGTACTTATACAAGTTCAAACGTACAAAGCACGCCTCAAACAGTGCTACTTTTCCTACAGGCTACAGTTAACCAAAGGTGAGGCCGCCAAGCCCCAGGACAAGGTCCAGGCGCCACCCCGCATATCCACAACCTTCTGAAAACGGCTTCATCTCGCAACATGGTCAATAAACAGGATATTCGCTTTAGAGCCATGGAAAAGCATGAACATAATCTTCTGTTCGATTCTCCAAGATGGACGGGCCTTCATTATCTGAGACCACCCATGAATAAGTATCTTTTCGCCTCCAAGAGGAATTGAGTAGGTCGACATAAACATCATGTTGTGACCAAGCGCAAGTCTGACCCGACCATGGTCAGGCATATGTATAGGAACAATAGAACTCGGCAGTTCCTGTTTCAAGAAGATCACAGCTGTAAAACTGTGTATAAGCAATAGTTTATGAACAACATATATAACAGAAAACAGCTCGTACCATAAGTTTCTCGACACAGTTGGACCTGTTCAACGAGTGCAACAGTGGCACACATATCCCATGTGGCCTTCCACCATTGAAACACCCCACAAGGACCTCAAGATGATCAATAAAGTGTAGGAACATGTGGATGTTGATCCAGTCAACTTCAGTGCCATTAGTAACAACCGAGTTACTACAGAGTAACAAACGAGCAGACTACTTAACTCTGAAAAAACCTACACGTGCCACCAATTATAAGACAATATTAGTTAGAAGTAGCATCTTCGTGAGAGATTCGTTGCTACTTCTAAAATTAAATTGTGATTAGTTAGACAAAATAGGTGGATTAAGAAGTAATCGAGGCAACAAGCAAGAACCAGATACAAAACTAACATGGATGAACAATTGGAACAACGTCGGGGTGGAAGATCGCAGTGAAGATGAGACCAGGTTCTGCTATTTCCATCAACATTCATGCGCCAACTTTCAGTCTGTAAGACTTGAGAAAGTTTATCCAAGTTTGGCCATAAAAAAAGCAACGATCTTCTTGGTTTATGAACCCAACTCGGAAGCAATATCCATGGATTGTCTTCACTGTGACCATTAAACTAGTGTATTTAGTTATGGCAAGGCCGAGCATCTTGAGTGCATGTGTTCTGGCAGAGCAAATAATACACTGCAGGAAAAATAATATGAGAACACAGAAAACCCCCACCCTCCCGGATAGAGAAGAGGATTCTAGGAACATACTGTGCGCGTTTCAAAATGCTTTGGTAGGATGAGAAGGAACAAGTGTGGCCTCTCGCCGTGGGCGTAGAAATCTGCAGGGTACTCGCACTTTGGGCACTGCAACTGAAACACACTAGATTCAGTACGAAGAAAAATGCATCAACGGCGGCGGCTGCCATCCTAGGATTACCTGCTACCAAGGGACTTGGATTTATCGGGGATGGATGAAGAATTCGTACCTGGTTCTCCATGAGAAAACCCTATGCAATCGCCGAGCAGGGGTTTTCCCTGAACAAGTAGACGAGGGAGAAGGGGATTCAGGCCCAGTGAAATATTGCCGCTTCGTCCGTCCAGCTTACTGCTAAAGCTGGAAAGGGGGTTGTGATTTGACGGCTCATTGGGCATTACTCCGGCGCTACGACCGGGGTCTGTCTACCGTGAAGTTGTGCACTCTAATTTGTGCATATGGCACATGGACCCCGTTGCCGGTTGCCCCACATATCAGCGAAAGGAAGTAGAAAGACAGGAGTAACTAGTTACACATAAATATATTTTTTGAAGAGAGATACTCCCTCTGTAAAGAAATATACAAATCTTTTATATCACAGGCTCACCTTGCCAAGAAATATACTCCCTCTGCAACGCACGGGCATTATGGGCATTCAACTTTTTTTATGGGGGTTCAACTGAGAATATAATACTCAGATAGGCTCACGGTTCTGGACTTTGGGCCGCGGGCCGACCCTGCATGTTTGGGGGCCCATGTGTTCTACCTCAGCGCTTTTCATATTGCAAGCGATCGGTACTGCACTAGTTTTAGATGTTGTCGCAAGGCGAATACACAAAATTGAATAAAGCACGGCAACTGTTGGAATGAAATCAAACGACAGTTCCTAACCAGCAATCAGAGTTGCAATTCTATCAACGATATACCATGTGATAAATAATACTGTCGTACTACTTATACACACAGGACACTTGTTTCACCATGCCAGATTATTACATCAAAATCTCTCGGAGGATAGATCAGTTCGGCAGTTGCGTGCTGCTACTAAAGAATTTCAAAGTTGATTTGCACCAGCTCTCCTTGCTGAGAAAGTTCGATTTTTACATCATCCCCTACCTCAAGATATGATTTAGATTTGAACCTTGACCATCCTTTAGCATCAATCATCATGCGACCATTCTTTGTACTTATGGTATATTGAGCAGGTTCATTCACACCAAGGCTGCGCATTGCTCTAGGAATTCTCTGTTTGAAAACAAGAAGACATACACAAACAGTTAGATCAACACGGTGAATCATGTGAAACAACATGGAAAGAAAAAAGAACGAAGTACTTTGGCGGACAATGCTTACCAAGAAGGTGGACATGTCGGTTTTTGTAAGGACTTTGGTATATGATGTGCGAACTGCGGTCCAGTCTGTTGCCGGTGCAACTGCACGGGTCGGACCAAATGCAAGTGCAAGTGTTGGTGCAGGTGTCGAAGCCGCTGCTGCTGCCGGAGATGGTGCTCCTTGTAGAGCTGGTGCCGGTGTCGATGCCCGATCCTCCGGTAGATCAGACTGATCCGCTGACGCGGTCGGTGCCCAATCCTCTGATGGATCAGACTGAGCTATTGCCACTGTCAGTGCTAGAGCAACTGCCGGTGCTCGATCTCTGTGAGACAGTGGCGATCGTGTCTGGTCTGCTATGATCGGCTTTCTAATTTGACTAGGATCCGTGACCATGATCCATTTTTTTCTTCATTTCTTTTAAACGCGAGAAGGACTAATTGTGGCATTTTTGTTAAAGCAAACTGCAGTTTATCATAGGGATTCAGCTTGTACTCAGACAACAGACTAATCCAATTTTTTCCAGTAATATAAGTTATGGACAGTGCCTTCATTACTGACACGACATAAGAAGTGAAACCTGCAAAAATAGCCATCGTAGACCAAACCAAACGGTTTATTCTGTGATGAATGTCACATGGCAAAACATGCATCGTAAATTTGTAGGAAAAGAAAGAAAACATGACATTAAATCAATAAGATTTAGACAGTAAATCAATAAGATTTACTTGATATGACACGAGTGAATCCTTACCAGGAAATCACTATGTTGAAGTACTAAATAGAAGATAGATCGTCCAACTACGCGTGGCATGCAGGGGCCCTGCCTACTCCCACAAGCAGGACAGTCCAAAGGTCGTGACAAATCGTATGGACCGAACATCCATGGGACTGGAAATCTTGGAGGGTGCGATAAACCCTGCAATGCATACAGATATTGGAGTGTAACCATAATTGATAAACCGTCCTCACAAAAAATATGATCTGGATACTTCAAAATGTACAGACTGAATTGAGTGGTAATATACACGCAACCCACCAGTAAGTGAAGGCGAATAGTACTAAAAATAATATTACATGTTATCCATTAATTAGGCTGTGGTAATATAAAAACATTATGTGAACAAAGGGGGTACAACAAACATTGCTATTCTACGTATGTTGCCTATTAACGTGCGGCTTGAAGGCTCGGTCGCATGTTCAATCCTCGTCCTTTATTTTTTAATTTGTATATGGGTCTAAATTTGTTTCATGACATGTGGGCCCCTTGGTGTGTAGTTTGTAGCACTTTAATTTGTGGGTCGAAATTTGTTCCATTCCAAGTGAACTATCGGTGTGTAGTTTTGTAGCTTATTTATAATAATTAAGGAGAACAACATAGTTTTTTCAATAATACCATGGTGCAGCGTTGAAGGTGAGAAAGGACGTGCGAGAGAGCGATGACCGAGCCAGAGGGAAATCAACTACGGGAGTTGCATGGGTTGCAATGGCGTTTGGAGTAGTTGTGGGCCGAATGCTATGAAAATATAATCTAAACCGACCGGAATAAATGCCTACACAAATTAATCCAAGGTTGGAGTGCCCCTCGCAATGTAAATAGCTCTGGCTTTGCGAAGGATGGAGAGGTGGTAGCTTCAACGCGTGGAAGATACGGTATGAGAAAGCAAGGTCAATCAAGAGACATATAGATAGAGAGACAAAGTGAGTGTGGTCCGACATTCATTGAACAAATATATATATGCTCTGGAGAGATATTGTTCGATTGAGCTTTTGGTAAGGTTGAGGGCTGTAAGATAGAGCTTGAGAGATGATCCAGTCACAGACGTGTAGATATATTTTGTGCGTGGGAGGAAGCAAGGTCAACCGATCACATAGGGTCGTCGTGCGATCGAAAGAGTGAGATGGGTTGGAGAGAGTAACCTAGATAGACGATGTGAGTGAGAGAGTATACAATGTGAATAGGTCGAATTGGGCTCAAACATGGTGATATATCATTTTTGTCCGAGAAAGAGCAAGGTAAATCGAGACACACACAAACACACACATACACACACACACAGAGGGAGAGAGAGAGAGAGAGAGAGAGAGAGAGAGAGAGAGAGATTGAGTGAGCGTGGCCCACCATGAGGTCGAAAGTGTGGCGGCGGCTTGGATGGACTGACCTCGATAGACAATCTGCGTGAGAGAGTATAGACTGTGTCGATCGAGGCCCGAACAGGGAGATATATCATTTGTGTGTGAAAGAAAACGAGGTTAAACGAGACTCAGATAAAGAGAGCGAGATTGAGAGAGTGTGGCCTGCCGTGCAGAAGAATGAGTGAGACAGTCTCGAGGGAGTGACC